>NW_015505853.1:911687-914560 GCF_001515645.1 Sinocyclocheilus grahami
ATATACATAATATATTTTTTAATAAATTTTTTTTTTGATTACAGCTTTTTGCCAAGGCAACATTTATCATTTTCATTTAGTTTAACTTGATGTATGAAAAAGAAAAAAGACAAAAACACACAACAAAATCACTGAAACTGTCATTTTAAAATGAAATGTAGGTGAGCAGCTCACTAGGGTTTGCGCGGAGCTGCTTTCTCCTCTAATCCTGCTCTCATTACAGCAGAGGTGACCTGAGTGAGACACACAGCATCTATCCTGTGTCTTTTTACAGGGGTCAGAACACGACGTGAAGCAGCATGGGAGAGACAGGCTCTTATACATCTGTGACCTGTGCTCTTGTGGCCCGGGGTGAAGATGACGATGATGATGTTGGTAGTTATTTTTGGCAGATCCTGCAGCAAGGAGATTTCCCCGACCCTGACCCATTCCCTAGCCAGGCTTCTGCCTGCAACGACTTGAATACACACACAAACATGGACAGGAACGTGTGCAAACATTCAAACTCTACCTACACAATGACTCATTCTGTTGTGCTTCTGTTACACCTACATGGACGTCAATCTGCAAGTCTAAACCAGAATATAAACAAATACTTTTTTTCAATGATGATATTGCATCCCAGTTTCATATGCAACTGTACATAAGACATACGGTGATTTCCCAGAAAATTATGTCAAATATATTTGCCAGCGTTGAAGTCTTAATTTTAAGCCCTGGGTGGAACTGCAAGGGTCTGGAGAGCAGTTTACGCATTTTGTGATTTATATTTGAATGAAAGCAATCCAGCCTAATTTGAGGAAACAAACTGCTATTGATGATGCATAGTTTGTTATATCTGTCACAAACTATTCCTAAAATAAATAGAAAATGTTTACTGGCTGACAAAAGGAAATGAAATTCTTGTTAGAAATGTGGGCAGACTCAATCGATTAAAAGGCTTAAACTGTTCTGATGGTACAGTAGTAAACATAGTCAGAAAGCATCAATAATTGTGCTTATTTATTACATTTGGTCTACTTAACTGCATCACATTAATGAATATAACTGACAGCCATTATAAAACACTTACATTTTTTTAGAAACATCCAAATAATGCATTGTTTTTTACTGCTGTTTCTTCTGCACTTTGCAAATAAATGTGTTTTTAATTGTTGTAGCTTTTTTTCAGTAAAATATCTACAAATCTTTGAAACCAGATACACTTTTGAGAGAAGTAATACTGCATAAAAAAATATTTTTCTTTTATTTTTTTATTATCATCATGAATGTATTTTGTCTAATTGCATTTATAAAACGGATAGTTCCGGTCCTTGATTCTGATTGGTTGAGCTAGCCCGCGGTCGAAGCTGTTGTAAATTACTCTACAAACATACACCTTTGTTTACTTTGTGTGTTGCTTGGCAACCACTTTGTTGCAACCACAACTGTTTCTGAGGAACTACATTGTTTGGTGGAAAAATACTGTTTTTATTAACCGTTTTGGGCCGAATATAAGACGACCCCCCTTTTTCCAGATGTACCTTTTGGAAAAAAACAAATCTTGTTTTTTCTCAGTAAAACCATTTTGTCTTCAATTATTTTCATATTGCATATTTTTCCTATTTTAATTTTTGTTTTGAAAGTATGGTAAAAACTGGTAAAATGTACCAACAATCACATTAAAAAAAATACACTTTTTGATATACCATTAAAAAAAAAAAAACAGGTAGCCCATCTGAATTAGGACATTTAGGCTATCCATCTAATAGTAGCCCACCAAAATCTTATTAACAGTAGAAGTTAAATCTTACCATAGTCTTCAAATCTGGGTACTGTCTTACATTTTAAAATCACAAAGGGAGTTTGGTCCCATCGGGCTAACGTGACCGTCACGACTCATGCAGCTGTAAGCTTTTCTTTTTCTTTAGTTTTTACTCGCGATCTTTACAACACGCATTACATTACGTATTTCATGGCACACTCGTTTTATGCGTATTTGGCGCCACCTATTGTTGTGGGTGTATTATTGACATGTCAAAGTCTAGACCCTGAATATAAGACCACCGCGTTTTTTCAGACGTATTTCCAAGAAAAAAACATTGTCTTATATTCGGGTCAATATGGTATATCATTACACTTTATTTGCTCCGTTTTATTTTGTGAAACCTAACTACGTATATGGAATAACCGTTTTATTAAAGCAATAAGCCCCGTGAAGCCGTGGTTTCCGCTCCCTCAACTCCACAGAAATTTGTTTATGTCTGCGCGAATCATTTTACACCGGACTGCTTTGTGAACGAGGGTCCGTATAAAGCAGGTTTTGCACAAAAGTTGCTCCTGAAGGATGGAGCAGTGCCAACTGTTCGTGATGCAGCTAACGTTACGCCACCTAGAAGAAGTAAGTATCACGCATTTGTTTTCCAAATTGTCTTTCTGAAAGAGCTTCTTGGCACTCTGTAAGGCTAATGTTGCTAAACCTACCATTGTCTGTCTGTTTTCACTGATGCTGCCTTCACGTGCTACCAGAATGATCGTGAATAGGAATGTGGTAGTTAAAAATTGCATATAAAAGCAATGTGCAATCGACCGCTTGGATTTGTCTAGCTCATAATCATATGTGGGACTTATAAAGTTCATGTTAGCACGTGATGGCACCATGAGACCAGCTATGTTGTTATTTTTATTGCGCCGTGCTCCCCGTCAGTGTAATTCATAAATAATCTGGCAGGGTGCAGAATTCGGCACAACACCGGTTCGAACATATATGGCTGAACACCGCTTCTAGCAGTTTCTGACATTTTCAGTGTGTGAGAGAGTGTTTTGTTATTGCTGGCATGCCGGTGCGCGAGTTCTAGAAGCTCCGCCTTCTTCTGAAAGGGGGGCGGGAGTAT
>NW_015505853.1:914725-915218 GCF_001515645.1 Sinocyclocheilus grahami
AATTGTAATAATATTTCACAATATTATTGTTTTTATTGTATTTTTAAGCAAACAAATGAGCATAAGATACTAAAAACATTAAAACTATTCAAAAATTTTACCAACCCCAAACATTTGAACTAGACAAATTTAAGTTACTTAGACTTAATTTTGTAGATTGTACTGTGAATGTATGTGTACTTATATCTTACTGAACTGGCAGATTCTCCTTTTTTTTAAACGTTTTTTAAAGTAAAAAAAAAAAAAAATTAAACAAAATGTGTTCATATTAAAGATGCATTCTCTAAAAATGAGTTCTGTCAAACGATTAATCACGATTAATCGCTTCCAAAATAAAAGTTTTTGTTTACATATATGTATGTGTACTGTTTGTTTATTATGCATATGTAAATACACACACATTCAGTATATATTTTGAAAAAATGTATATGTATATACATTTATATATTTATATTTTATATTATATACAGTGGTGTGAAAAAGTGTTGGCCCC
>NW_015505853.1:916567-917275 GCF_001515645.1 Sinocyclocheilus grahami
ATATACACAGTACACACTCATATATTATGTAAACAAAAACTTTTTACGATTAATCGTCTGACAGCACAACTAAAAACATCTCTTAAAATCTTTCATTTAGTGTTTATCTGACAAATGGAAGACTGAGTTTTTGGGAGAGGTGTTTGGGAAAAGTTTGGTTAGGGTTCAGAAATGGGGACTCAGTCATGATGATCTCCTCTCTTACCGTCTCCAGATAATCTCTGAAAACTGTGAATCTTCTGTTTGGCCCGGCTTAGCTGTTCCTCAAGAGACCGCAGTCTTCCTGATGATCCTGGCCCATCCGACTGTCCTTCTGGAATCCTGCAAAGCACATGGTTTGTTAGCGAACTCCTTCAGCAGCTTAATGCATTTGCAAACTCGTGGCATCCATGAAGAAAGCAATCAGACCGCCAGCGCTGCATAAACAAACGCAAAACGACAGGCTCAATATGTTGATTCACTGGAGCCTGATTACCAATTGGCCATGAATAAAATAATCATAAATATCTGCTGTGATGTTCAATAGCGTTTAGTGCGCTGCATAAATTAGCTGCTTACATTCGTCTAAAGCATAATTGCTAATTACAGTTTGACTGTTCGTTTCTATTCAGCTGATTTAGATGAAATCACCCCTCAACTAATGAGCCTTTGGGAAACTCTGCATGACACCAACAACCTCTCATTTAACATCACATGTTATCATATTGG
>NW_015505853.1:918386-919738 GCF_001515645.1 Sinocyclocheilus grahami
GAGTTCTAGAAGCTCCGCCTTCTTCTGAAAGGGGGGCGGGAGTATCAGCTCATTTTCATTTAAAGGGACAAACACAAAAAACAGTGCGTTTTGTGCATCATACCCTAAAAATGGCAATCAAAATGTGTTTTACTGAGAAAAAACAAGATTTGGTTTTTAAAAACTCTTTTTCCAAAAGCTACATCTGGAAAAAGGGGGGGTCGTCTTATATTCGGGCCAATACAGTATATTAAAAGTATAGCCTCAGTTATTGAGACGTTTGAGAAAAAAGGTTATGTTGCATGAAATACAATCTGTGAAGAAAGCTATAATGAATAATAAAGGTTTCTCAAGGCTGCAGCAATATTAGCAGCAATATTACACCAAACAACCTTCCAATTAGATTCAGATTACAAAAGTTCCAGGTCTTTAATGCAATAAACATCCAATTAAGAAGATTTAATACAAACAGTCTAATATTTTATCGTATAATTCAACTGGCACAGAATTCATGAAGATGAATTGTGAGCCATTTTGCTTTAAGCATGTAACTGCAAGTAAAAGAAAAATGAAGACCCCGGAAGAGTAAATTGGCCTTTCAAGTCCTGAAATGAACGAACAGACCCACATTCCATAACATCTGAATTTCGTCTATCTAACTGCAGTTTGTAAAAGAAATAGGTCGGCCTCCTCTAAGCAGCTTTGCATCATGATAAAGCACCATCTAGAATCCAGTTCACATTATAAACACCTGTGGATACGAATGAGGACAAGTTATGACTGTATGACTGTACGTTATGACTGTAAACTTAGTATAGAGTCTGTTAAAGGGATAGTCGACAGTTGAATTGAAAAATTACAATTCTGTCATCATTTACTTTCGTTAACTGAACAGTTGATGGTCCCCATATTTCTTCCATACTATGGAAGTCAGTGGGGACCATCAACTCTTCAGTTATGCACATTCTTCAAAATACCTTTTGAAATATCTTTTGAGGAAAATATTAATTTCTTTCTTCTGTTGAACACAAAATAACATATCTTTAAGAACGTGGGTAACCAAACAGTTGATGGTCCCCATTGACTTCCAATGTATATTTATTTTCCATACTATGGAAGTAAATGGGGATCGTCAACTGTTCAAAGCATCTTTTGAAGAATCTGTTGAACACAAAAGAAGAAATTTGGAAGAATGTGGGTAATTGAACAGTTGATGGTCTCCATTGACTTAGGTAGTATTTTTCCCCCCATACTGTGTAAGTAAATAGCTACCGTCAACTTCTTGGTTACCAACATTCTTCAAAATATCTTCCTTTCTTTTCAACAGAACCCCCCCCCCCCCCCACAAAACACCCCACACCCCTTGCACATGT
>NW_015505853.1:920937-931781 GCF_001515645.1 Sinocyclocheilus grahami
CCCCCCCCCCCCCCCAAAAACAACCTCACACCTGTTTGGAATTTGAGGGTGAGTAAATCATGACACAATTTTCATATATGGGTGAACTACCCCTTTAAATATCTAGGAAACCAGCAGAGAGTAAGTTACTGCACAGCAAGAACTGAAAAAGAAAGAGCAATCGGGAAGCTTGTGGCCTTCAGGTGTTCGCAGTGAAGCTCTTTTCCCTTCAGCCCCTGAACGTTCGTCTAGAGATTACACAAGGACCCTATCAGCTCCCAAATGGTACCAATTACTAGATACTCAAAACACACTTCTAAGAGCACAGATGGTTCAGCATTCAAAGCTGAAAATATATTTCTGCATTATATGCAAATGGTAACTATATATATATATATATATATATATATATACACACACAAATGAAAAGTGCTTGAGGAGCGAGGACTATTGAATTTAAGTATAAATGAAACATGTTATTAGAGCACAGAAAAGCTCAGTTCAATTCCATCTAATGAGAGCGAGACATGAGCATCAGAGGAGCAGAACTTCAGAACGGCTGATGGAGAGCAAAACAGACTCTGATACAAGAGCGAACGGCGGCCAAATGACATTACAGCCAGTGAATTACTGTCAGTCACTGCCGCATGCAGCGCTCCGAGAGGAAATTACGAGAGTCGCAAGATTAGTCAGGAGGAGATGATGGAGACAGAAGCCTGAAGATCACACAGATACGGCGATGAAAACGAGGCATGGAAGATCTGAATACTGCGAAATGATTTGTGAATACGAACAAACCTCTAATACTACGGTAAGTGTGCTGTTACTTTTTTAAGCAATCAGACTGAAGGTTTTCACCTGCTGGATGATGAAATAGGTGGAAAAATCCCACAGACTTACATTGAAAGTAGAACCGAGCCATATCTACAAACCAGAATACCACAGATACTTTAGGAGGGACTCATTTCAATTAGACCACTATGAAACCACTCCTAATACCATAGTAAATGCATAACAACATGTTAAAATCATGCAAAACACCCTAGCAACTGCATATCATCGAGTTACAACCATCCAGAACACCCTAGCAACTGTATAGCAACATTACAACCATCCAGAACACCCTAGCAACTACATAGAAAAGCTACAACCATCCAGAACACCCTAGCAACTGCACAGCAAAATGTTACAACCATCAAGAACATCCTAGCAACTGCATAGCAACGTCACAACCATCCGGAACACCCTTGAAAGAAACAGCATAGAAATTATACAATCAGAACACAATAACAACTGTATAGCAATTTTAAAACCATCCAGAACACCCTAGCAAATATAAAGCAATGCTACAACCATCCAGAGCATCCTAGCAACTGCATAGCAACATGTTACAACCATCCAGAACACCATAACAACTGCATAGCAACACGTGATAACCATCCAGGACACCAAATCAACTGCATACAACAGCAACATTACAACAATCCACAACACCCTAACAACTGCATAGCAATGTAACAACCACCCAGAACACCCAAGCAACTGTATAGCAATGTTACAACCATCCAGAACTCCCTAGCAACTGCATAGCAACGAGTTACAACAATTAGTTGACATGTAGTTGACATGTAGTTACAAAGTTACTTATAGTTAGTAGAATGTCTAAAGTGGACTATCGAAATAAAGTGTAACCTTATTATTATTATTTAAAATAAATATACTATAAAAAATTTAAAAAACAAATATAGACATAACAGAAAAGACAAAATTATAATAATAAAATACCTAGAGCATAGGTTTGATTTTGACATCCAACAACCCCAACAATTTTGCATTTATGATAGACTTTTGACCACAGTTTCATGCCATCTAAAGTCTTTATTTATAGCTATGGTCTCTAACATACTCATAATTCATAAAGATAACTTTTTTATGTTAGCATATTCATCAGACAATAACTACACAATTCTGATAATTTAAAACCAACAATATTACAGCAGTAGTTTTAGAGATGTTCTCTTTGGATTATTTGACTACTCAAATAATCCATGTGGCAAAATATTACTTAATTAATTTGTGTTTCCTGCCAGCTAAATTTCACATACAATTTTTTGTGAACCTGGCAACACATCCTTTATGAAAAAAACAAAAACAAAGAAAAAAACACCATGGTTACTATAGTTAAAGGGGAAAAAAAGATTCATGAACCCACTCTGAAGTTCCGATCTAAATCAAACAATTTGAGATATGCGCTCCGAAGCAGTGAATCATTTTTGCAACGCCATGGTTTAACCAGTGGTGGCTCATCGGGAGGCAGGGGAGGCACAGCTTCCCCATAATTTTGAGGTGAAAATGGGAGGAGAACGTTAAAGGGGTCATATGATGCTTTTTTAAAGATCATTATTTTGTGTATTTGGTGTAACAGAATATGTTGACATGCTTTACTGTTCAAAAAACACATTCTTTTTCAAATACTGTACATTATTGTAGGTCCTCTATGCCCCGCCTCTCTCAAACGCTTCGTTTTCTACAAAGTCCCTCCTTCCGACAAGCGCAGTCTGCTCTGATTGGCCAGCTGACCCAGTGCATTATGATTGGCTGAACACCGCAAGCACTCGTCGGAAATGTAACGCCCCTTAACATAATCGCGAGCTTCAGAGCCCGAAAAGGGGAACAGAGTCACGTAACAGACACAGTGATAAAGCTGGTATGTGTTTGCAGTAGACAAGCCACGGTTAAGACAGCTGACTCCACTGTGATGTGACCCTGTCTCTCTCTCTCTCTCACACACACGATGCGCAAAACTCCGCATTTGAACAGTCAATAGCAAATACTTAAACTAATAACAAAACAGTAGCTGACTCAAAAGCGCCAGATTGTCATAGCAAAGTCAGAATGACCTCCTCTCCTAGGTTCACGAAACGGTCGTCCATAAAAAGTTCTGTTGTAAGTCATCTTAAAGATTTCTAAATGCATCTACGTTCGGAAGGCCAAATAAAGTGCTTTTGCTTTCATCTAGAAACACACAGCGTCTCCCTGACATGCTGCTTCAACACTAACTGCGGTTACTGAAACCACGCCTTCTTTCTTTGCGTGAACATTTGGGCGGCATTATGCAAATATTTCCACATAGTGAGGTAGATATGTGGGGGCGTGTTAGAACGAGCCGTTTTAGGGGGGCGTGGGAGAGTCTTCCCTTTGATAAAGAATATCTCTTTGGATTTGAGACTTTAGTCTTTGCAACTTCAGGGATCTTATCTATGCACAATCAGCTTATAACACTCCAAAGAGAAAGGAAAACTTGAAATCGCATCATATGACCCCTTTAATTAAATTCACAGTTCATTTCAGTTCATGTCTCTGAATGTGTATTTTTTGTTTGTCATTTCACAGTTGTAATACCACAACATGTTAATGAAGTTGGAAAGCGCTGCTTTCTATCACGAATGTGCCGAATCTGCAGATGTAATTACAACCGCTCATGATAGAGAAGGGGAGGGGGAGGCCGAGGAGAGCTGAGCTCTCATGTCTCCGTTGGTAAAAAAAAATAGCCAATCACCATCGAGAGTTCACTTTCAGTGCTGAGGAGTGTTGAGGGCTAGCCTCCCTTCTGATAACAACCAATCATCAGAGAGACGTAAATTACGTGATAGTAGTTTGAACGTCTGCCGCTGCGCTGATAATGTATCACGTACTTATGATGAGTAGCGATATTGAATATTTGATCGCCAACAGATTTACCAAGCTGTCATTCAAACAGTATACAAATTTAAAAAAAGGGAATACACGCCTAACTGGATATAGGTTACAGCAGTCGGCTTAATTAAAGGGTACAACAGGCAGCTCTCTTTTAACACAGACTTTTAAGAAGGGATGGATGTTTGCTTCAAGTGATAGGCCAGGTAAGTGAAATTATATTATCTTGCTGTATGCGTGTCATTTTCTTTACATTTTCTGACTAAAAGCAACCAAAAAGCCATTTTAAAGTGGTTAAGCAAATAATAATAATAATAATAAATGACAGGGATCCCAGACCAATACAATTAGTGTGCCTCCTCTATTTTAAAACGCACGAGCCGCCACTGGGTTTAACTGATTCAGAGTTTTGAAAAGCTCTGTTTCAAGGATGTACTTTTCTAGCATATTTACTTTATCAATGGTATGACCTATTTCAGCCGAAATTACAATAACAGTAGTTACATATGCATATATTTAATTGTTTTATCAAAATTATTGCTAGGGACAATTTAGTAGTCGCTGGATATTGGTAGGGACATGTCCCGAGCGTCCCTACAAAAATTATACACCCTTATATATGTGTTCTCATAATAATGTAAAATATTTATGTATTTATATGTTTTATTGTCTATTTATTTGTCTAAATTTGTATAATATAATAAAATCAAATATAATATTGTCTTATTTATATAATAAAATATAATCATATCAATACACAAATCAGTAATATTATAAAATACAATAAAATCACACACACACACACACACACACACACACACACACACCAACACACACACACACACACACACACACACACACATATATATATTCAATATGCGAAAAACACAATGTCTGGAGATTGTATAATATAATAAAATCAAATATAATATTGTCTTATTTATATAATAAAATATAATCATATCAATAAGTAATATAGTAATATTATAAAATACAATAAAATCACACACACACACACACACACACACACACACACACCAACACACACACACACACACACACACACACACATATATATAATTAATTTGTCAAAAGCACAAATTCTGCAGGACTGTATGAGCTCTAGTCTTAGTGAATCTTGCCTTAGTAAACGCCACTAATAAATACAGCTGTTTTATAATCAATATTCCTCGAGTTCTACGGGTCAAGGACACTGCTGCATCTGTCAGAGATCTGGGACTGATCGTGGACCTCCAGGTTTAGAGCAGATCAATGGGAGACTGAGACCAGATTGAGGCTGAAAGACACACAAAAGCCACACTGGACGATCTGTTTGGAATGAAAGCACAGAAGACATTGATCAGATCAAGATTTATATCTGAAATAGATGGCCCTCCTTCAGGCCGATAAAGACAAATGACCAGAGTAGCTCTGCTTTCTGCTTATAGGCCATAGAGCTGTTTTTGAGGAGCTATGCTACAGACTATCAAATGTAGGTTCAGTTTTAAGCACACTTCCCCTACAAAACAGCACTGTGCTGTAATCAACACACTTCACAATTAGTTAATTGTGACAGCTGTAATCTGTAATTATTTGTTCAATTAATTTTGCAGTCCTACTTCACTGATGATCTTGTTAAGAACAGCACTTTCTCCAGGTCCTCTGCAAAAACACTTTTTCTCGAACATATTGCACAATCCTCTGACATTTGCTGTACACCGTCAAAAAAGTCACCCAGTGAAACCGTGAGAGCACAAAATTTTCCTCAGTATAAGCTCTTTTAAATCTTGACTTTCTCCACGAGAACGAGTCACTCTGTGAACTCTGTGTACTTCAATAAAAATAGTTATTGAGGGAAAAATAAATATGAGTTCAGTTTACATTGAGATTTAATTTAGCATTTTAAGTTAGTTAATTAACAATTTAAATATTTATAATTTAAAATAATAATAAATATTAAATATAAATATTAAAAATAATAAATATGAAAACATGCACATTTTAAAATTTATATTATATTTATGCATTTACTTTTATCCAACTCGACTTACAAAAAAAATATATAATATTAAATATGTTAATTACATTTTATATTAAATTATTATATAAAAAAAACACTCTTGGACTGTTTGGCTCAGTTTTGCTCAGAAGAACATTTATAAACATTAATATTGATTAATTAAAATATTCACATATTTTTATTAATATTACACTTACATTTAAGCATTTCAAAAAATAAATAAAACAAAAAAACCCTATTAATATCAAATATTATAAAAGTTAAAATAAACATTTATATTAAAAATTAAAATAAAAATATTATTGATATACTATATTAATGATATCATATCATACCATATCATATATTAAATTATTATATTGATAATAATATACATCATTTTAAGCCCTGGTTGATAACTTTGGACTGTTTGGCTAAGTTTTACTCAAAAGAACATTTATAAACATGAGATTTTGTTTCTACAATAATTAATTAATAACATTAAAAAAACAATACAATAATATACTGTACATATATATGTTTTTACAATGTTCTTAAAATGATAATATTTTGTCACTTTTTATAGCATGTTATTATTATTATTATAATTATTATTAACAAATAAATATAAAATAAAAACGAGAAACATTGCACTGCAAGAACTCTATTTGTCCAAAAGAGCATTTATGAACATAGGATTTTGTTTCTTCAGAAGCTCATACGTTTCCATTTCTCTTGTTCTGTTGAGAGCACAAGAGCTTACATTGTGTCCAGGGTGCTGAACTCACATCAGACAGAATCGGGTCAAACACTGTAAATGTGAGAACAGGGGTGGATTTAGTGATTTGGGGGCCCCAGGCAAAATATAGGAATGGGGCCCTATACATTTGCACACATTTTCCTAGATCAACCTTGAGGTTCCATTTTGTTGTTTTCAGCTTAAGCCTGTGTGCAAAGGCTGTCTAATTCTAAACTTTAAAATACATTTATTTTTAGTTGTTTTAACTACACATTTAAATAAAACTGAAACAAATAATGAAAAGGCAATTATACATTTACACACCTAAAATACATATATCAAGAGCATGCTCACAGATGAGAACAAAACAGCGTTGGATGAAGTGGATTAAAGCCCTGCACGGGTCTCAAATATAGGCCCTAGACCGTCTTTTTTCCCAAAAAAAGCTTATACTACTGTTTCAGCTATTAAAATAGTTCAGTTTTGTATGTAATTGGAAAAGCGATTATATTTTGTTTCGTTTTTTTATAAAGTAAATTTAGAAAAAACATTTGGAGTATTTTTTGTTCGTTAAATGTATGTTTTTTTGTTTTTTTAAGTAAAGGCCAGCGGCAGAGAGTGAATTGATCATAGCCTATAGCCTATGTTTGATCAATTTAGCCTTCTCAAATCATCAGGACTTGCCTAAAATAAAATTATATATAAAACAGTTAAAGTATATCACAATGTTAGTTTAAATGTTTAACCTATATAAATGTGCGCTGTTAGATGCATATCCAATCGTTTGCGGAGGAGTGGAAGCTGAAGCGCGCTCTGCAGGACACGGAGGCGCCAGCGCGATCACTTGCATTTTTTCTAACAGTGGAAACAACTTAAAATACGCAATCATTTTTGCTCATAAAGGTAAGAGTAATACATCATTCTAAACTGTAAAGGGTCTAGTTTTATTTGTGTGCACTCACAATATCAACCAAACGTTGTGCTTTTATAAAATAAAGAAAACAAATGCTTTCTGCCGTCTCGGTCTTGAACAGGAGCGCTTCACAATGATGAACCTAAAATCAGCAATGATTAAAATATATAGAAAGCTTTAAATTACTACTTTAAAATGAAATAATTCAAATCGAAAATAGACTCCTAATAAAATAAACTCTTTCATTATGTAATCCCTGCATTTCTCTCTAAAGGCATGTCCAGTTAGGAGATGGCGAGTAATTTCTCATCACTATAATTGATGGAAGGCCCGATTATAATTAGCGTTTTATTTTATAATTCCGTACAGTTAAAAAATAAAACACTAATTATAATGGCATATATGTAAAACTTTGTCCTGTAATTGTATAGCTGCTTTTTCTGATTTTTATGTTGCTCTGTTCTGAATACCTTAACATTTAAAGGATTTACTGCAATGCAATTATGATATGTTAATTATTTATATTTTTTTATCAATGCTGCAAATGCTTTAAAAAACTGATTTAAAATTACTTTATTGCATTCCAGACGCTTTTAAAGTGCTTTTTACTATAAATTTTACGGGTAGCTTGAATGTAAACATTGTCATGAATTCGTTGTATTCCCATTTGTAAAACAGCCAACAAATTCATTGTTGTAGGCTAACCCGATCTCATGAAAGTGCGTATAGCATGATTTTCTGCTTCTATTTGGCGTAATATTTCTATGCAGAAATTGACTTTGGCATGCAAAAGATTGATACATTCATAATTAACAGCATGGGTTCAGTCGACAGAAATACGGGACACACAGGCCTATAATAACTGCTGAAATGTTTGCGGGGCAAATCTCAGGTCAGTCTGAGAGCTCATGGTACTCACAGTGTGTAGCCTACAGCCTGCAGGCGCCACTGACTCGGACGGTTGTCGTGGTAATAAACACTGTAAACAGCAAACGTTCGCATGTCCTCGCTTAATGCGCATATCCTATATGAAAAGCATTTTAGGGGGCCCTTGGCTTTTGGGCGCCCAAGGCGGTCGCCTACCTTTGCCTAATGGGTAAGTCCGCCCCTGTGTGAGAAAGGCTTTCTGGTGGCAGAACTCACAGCCTTGACACCACAAACCAAGCTGTGCCTCAAATATAATATTCACAAACAATTTAACCTATACAATGTATCTACATGTCAAATGCTTTTGCTTAGACTGTCAGTTGATTAAAAATGGAAATACTTGCATGCATCAATATTTACTGAGAAAACTGAATAAGATGCTTGGTCAAGTTAAAAGCATTTCAAACTATTTAAAAAAAAAAAGTGTCTTGAGAACCTTCGTTTTGTTCATGAACAAAAGAACGTGTCATGCATGAACGACTGTTTACTTATTCTGCACTCTAATTTATATGAAATAAACACTACAATATTCCTTCTAAGCAACACAATGGATACCTGCAACAGAAGCACTAAACCAGCATAAATCAACCTAGAAAATGGTCTCATCCTTGTCTCAGCTGGTCTTTCTAGCACAGATGCCAAGGTTAAAGGAATAATTCAGCCAAATATGAAAATCCTGTTATTGACTACGTTTACATGGACATCAGTAATTTAATTATGTACCTTATTCTGAATAAGACAATATTACGATTAAGGTGTTTACATGAGTTGCTTTTAGAATATTCCTTTCATGTTCCTGTATATACATAGTATATACAGTGGTGTGAAAAAGTGTTGGCCCCCTTCCTGATTTCTTATTTTTTTGCATGTTTGTCACACTTTAATGTTTCAGATCATCAAACTAATTTAAAAATTACACAAAGATAATGCAAGTACATACAAAATGCAGTTTTTAAATGATGATTTCATTTATTAAGGGAAAAAAGCTGTCCAAACCTATGTGGCCCTACGTGAAAAATTAATTGCCCCTCCTGTTAAATCATGAAAGAACTGCAATTAACCACATTATTTTAGAAAGCTGAGTTAAATTTCACTAGCCACACGCAGGCCACTAGCCATTACTGCCAGACCTTTTGAATCAAGAAATCACTTAAATAGAACCTGTCTGACAAAGTGAAGCATGTTTAAAGAGCAACACATCATGCCGCGATCTAAAGAAATTCAAGAACAGATGAGAATCAAAACAGTTGACATGTATCAGTCTGGAAAGGGATATAAAGCCATTTTTAAGGCTTTGGGACTCCAGCGAACCACAGTCAGAGCCATTATCCACAAATTGATAAAACTTGGAACAGCGGTGAACCTTCCCAGGAGTGGCCAGCCTACCAAAATTACTCCAAGAGCACAATGACGACTCATCCAAGAGGTCATAAAAGAACCCAGAACAACATCTAAAGAACTGCAGGCATCACTTGCCTCAATTAAGGTCAGTGTTCATGACACAATAAGAAAGAGACTGGGCAAAAACATAATCCATGGGAGAGTTCCAAGGAATTACAAAAACAGGAAGGGGGCCAACACTTTTTCACACCACTGTAGTTCGATTATTGGCACACGTCATTACACCACCACGTGACGCCATCCGACGTCTCCTCCGGAATTTCATGTATAAACATATAGTTCGTCTTCGTTATGATGTTATATACAGTTTTGGGTGTTTCATTTTTAATTTACTGAAAGCTTCAAGTGCAGTTAATTATTTGTCATGCTATACATGCAAACAGACAATGGCATTGTTGAAGCCATTCTTTTGTTTGCTGTCAAACGGTTGACCACTGCCGTGTGTGTATCCTGTCACAAAATGCGGCAAAAAGTCAGACACGATGGTAATAATTTGATTAAAGGGGTCATATGATGCGATTTCAATTTTTCCTTTCTCTTTGGAGTGTTACAAGCTCTTGGTGCATAAAGAAGATCTGTAAAGTTGCAAAGATTAAAGTCTCAAATCCAAAGAGATATTCTTTATAAAAGTTAAGAGTCAACCACGCCTACCTAAAACGGCTCATTCTAACATTCTAACTCATTCCTTCCAAAAGAGGACGATATCCGCTTCGTCATGCCTGGAGCTGATCCGTTCTGATCCGCTCACTCTAGCCCGCCGTGTGAGACTACTTTGTTTGGTCTTCCAAAAGAGGACACAACTAGAAATCAGTGGTTAAGTTGTATTTACAACACTGTTCCAGAACAGTTCAACCCAAATATTCAGATGTGTGCAGCGCATTTTATGGAGGACTGTTTCCTGATCCTGGGAGAGTAGACTACAATGCCGGCTGTTCTGACTCACAGACTGTAAGTACGTTTTCATTTTAAGGATTTGCCACTGATGATTCAAATGCGAGTTTTGAGTTTTGAGCAGTGTAGAGTAGCGCTTGTTGTTTGTCATTTCTCCGATCACAAATGCAGACATGGTTTAATATTTAAGCGGTGCGATGCAACACAACGTGAAAAAAAGACTGTATAAGTCATTATAATCCGTAATTATGTCCCCACTGGATGCAACAAATGCCTAATTTATAATGGGTTTTAATGTT
>NW_015505853.1:935155-971819 GCF_001515645.1 Sinocyclocheilus grahami
TAAAGTCTCAAATCCAAAGAGATATTCTTTATAAAAGTTAAGAGTCAACCACGCCTACCTAAAACGCCTCGTTCTAACATTCTAACTCATTCCTTCCAAAAGAGGATGATATCCGCTTCGTCATGCCTGGAGCTGATCCGTTCTGATCCGCTCACTCTAGCCCGCCGTGTGAGACTACTTTGTTTGGTCTTCCAAAAGAGGACACGACTAGAAATCAGTGGTTAAGTTGTATTTACAACACTGTTCCAGAACAGTTCAACCCAAATATTCAGATGTGTGCAGCGCATTTTATGGAGGACTGTTTCCTGATCCTGGGAGAGTAGACTACAATGCCGGCTGTTCTGACTCACAGACTGTAAGTACGTTTTCATTTTAAGGATTTGCCACTGATGATTCAAATGCGAGTTTTGAGTTTTGAGCAGTGTAGAGTAGCGCTTGTTGTTTGTCATTTCTCCGATCACAAATGCAGACATGGTTTAATATTTAAGCGGTGCGAAACGTGAAAACGTGAAAAAAAGACTGTATAAGTCATTATAATCCGTAATTATGTCCCCACTGGATGCAACAAATGCCTATGGGTTTTAATCGTCACTCCAGCCAGACAGGGCATCATCACAGTATGGTAAGGGGCGTAACATTTCCATCACACGCTTGAGGTATTCGGCCAATCATAATGCACTGGATAGCTGGCCAATCAGAGCACACCTCGTTTTTCAGACCGATGAGCTTTGTAAAAATCGACGCGTTTCAGAAAGTCAGGGCATAGAGGAGAAACAATAATGTACAGTTTGTGGAAAAGAATGAGTTTTTTTAACCTTAAACTGCATAAACACATTTCATTACACCAAATAATGTTCTTTTTAGCAACATCATATGACCCCTTTAAGGTGTGTACATGTCTTTACTGCACTTCAATAATGCGATTAAAATAGGAATACTCCACATGTCTTAATTCGATTAGTGTTTACTTCGATTATGACTTTAGCCGGATTAAGGTAATCAAAAATCTCTATTTACATGGTAGATACTTAATCAGAGTATTGTCTTAATCGTATTAAAATTAGTATTTTCTCATCCACACTTTGTTGCAAATCCGTATTCTGTTATTTTTTTAAATAGAATTTTGATGGTGAGAAAATGTCAGGTGGTTTTGGGTGTTGGTTTATGTTCATGTTTTCATGTCTTTTATTTTGTATTTTTGCCTGTAACTACTGTTGGTGAGTTGTGTCCTTGTAAATGTTTTTGTTTTGTCTAGTCTAGTCCTAGTGTTTACTTCGATTATGACTTTAGCCGGATTAAGGTAATCAAAAATCTCTATTTACATGGTAGATACTTAATCAGAGTATTGTCTTAATCGTATTAAAATTAGTATTTTCTCATCCACACTTTGTTGCAAATCCGTATTCTGTTATTTTTTTAAATAGAATTTTGATGGTGAGAAAATGTCAGGTGGTTTTGGGTGTTGGTTTATGTTCATGTTTTCATGTCTTTTATTTTGTATTGTTGCCTGTAACTACTGTTGGTGAGTTGTGTCCTTGTAAATGTTTTTGTTTTGTCTAGTCTAGTCTAGCCAAGCCAAGCCAAGCCAAGCCAAGCCATGTCTGTGTTTATTTTATTTAGCAATAAAACCTCAAAAGAAATTGTCATTTTTGCCCAAACTATTTCTTTAACAGATGCTGTAATAATAGATCATGGGACTGAAAAATTCAAATGATTTGCAAAAAAAGGCCTAATATTAACTAATTTGATGATGCTGAGTTGAAGAATATCAATCATTCATGTGAAAATGGGCTGAGAAATAATGTAGTAATCAGGCTCAGATTCGAACAGGAGTCATGTGTTTGTGGACGTTTTTCTGCTGATTAAGGGATAATACAAGACTTCTTTACTGTCGTCGAAAGCAAAAATGCTATGAAATGCACTATTTTGGAAGAAATTGTGACAGACACTATCAAAACAAAATAGAAACTATCGTTGGAATCAGCACCCCAATATTAGTATGAAACAAGTATTTCATTCAGCAAATATGATGCAAGGCAGTGTTATTTGACTGTATTGAGTGGATTTACCGTAGTGACTGAGCCATGCGCCGCAGGTCCTCATTCTGCTGTTTCAGTCGCTCCAACTTGGTGAGGATCTTCGCCAGCTCACGGCTGGAGCGTGGCGCATGTTCGTTGTCTTTCACCAGATGTCCCCCGATATAAAAGAGCAGCGTCCCCCAGGCCAGCAGGACCAGCGCTATCCAGCGCCAGGAGCCTGCACATGGACGCATGCTGCCGTCAAACTCCAGTCACAACCGATGGACGGCAGGCATGCTGGGTCTGCCGATTAAAGTCGAGCTTAAAAGCGGGGCGTCCAAATGTGGAAGGTCAAAAGAAGCAGTTGCGTCTATGTAGGTACATCAATACACCGTGGATATTCATGCATCGTGACTCGTCAAGAAGGCAGATCTTCCATTGCGTTTCTTTAGTAGATGATTGTGGCATTTCTGGCTTTCACTGGCGTCTCATTGGCTTTGGCATCTGGGTTCTCGAAACGCATTACGGCTCTGGAGAAAGAAAGAGAGAAAGATGTTACAGAGAAGTGGTTTTCAACTTGTCGGTTGGGTTAGAGAAAAACAATGCTGACTGCAAATAATAAAGGGTCACTCAGCATACAATCATAGATAGCTAAAATAAACTAAAGAAGAAAAAATATTATTGATATTCTGTCGTTAACGTCAAAGGTTAAACATCATCAACCAAAATGTGTCTCATTCACTGACAATCGCGTACATGTTCTTACTTGTGTGTTTGAGTAGTTTTTACATTTGATCTCAAATAAAATAAAATATTAACCAAGTAAAGTTAAGGCTCTTTGTTTTCTTTTGTATGATAAACACTGCAAATGAGAAATGCAACAAAACTAACATGTCATTGCGACCCTGCAAGCAAAGTAGAACAGAAGCAGACCTCTCCTTAAATAATAAATGAAGTAGTCTAAACTGCAAACGCATGACCCTGCAACACTACAAGTGTGCACTGCAGCAGAACTAGAACGTTTCTGTTGAAAATACACAAAACTGACTAAACTACAAATGAGAAGTGCAACAATTAAAAAGACCCTGTTATAATCAACACTGCAGGTGTGTGATCCTGCAACACTGCGAGAAATGAGAAATGCAATAAAAATAAAATGTTCTGGTTACAATCATCAAAGCGGTGCACACCGCAAGCATGCTACTTTACAACACTGCAAGAAAAACACAGTTAGATTGTTCTAGTTATAATCAATTAAACTCACTGCAAGTGCATGTTATTGCAACACTGCAAGCGGTGTGACTGAACTTTTACAATCAATGAAGCTGTCTACACTGCAAATGCATGACACTGCAACACTGCAGGTATGACATTATTGTATAAGCATTTCGGCTTCACACACTCCATGTTCCTAAGGCCAAGAGGAGCCTGTGATTACGTGTGGTTTGTGTAGTTCATCTAAAATAAATAAAATTAAAGTAAATATTAAACAAAGTTTGATTTAAAGCTCTTTGCTTATTTTTGTATGTTAAACAATGTTTCTGTGTTGGGATTAGGGTTGCAAAAAGGTGGAACATTTCCAGTAAATTTCGGAAACATCCCAGAAATTTTGGAAACTTTCCAGGATTTTTGGGAATATTCCAGGGATTTTTGGAAAGTTTCCGAAAATTTACCGGAAATGTTCCACACTTTTGCAACCCTAGTTGGGACACAATCCAGTGTGAAATCTGAGCCTTGAATCCAAACAATTGCTACAGAGAGCACAGTGTGCCAATGAAAATGAACTGAAAACATCCAAATACAACTAAAACACACAAATAAAAATGCAGTTCCTCACACCCCTGACACAGCCCTGCCTCGGCACCCGCAAGGATCGATCAAAATGACAATCTCACGAAGGTGCAATCTCATGACAGATGTGAGGAGACTCTTAAAACGTCTGTTCGTTTGGGGGTACATCTGTACTGCACTCATTCTCACGGATTCAGACTCTGACAGCTAAATCCCCCCTCATTCCCCCAGACATGTCCCGCAGCTGACGTGATGAGCGCACTGGAACGACCCTAGAAAACCCAGTGTCATCAGTTTCCCTCCTGGAATGAGTGAGACATTGTGTCTATGCTGCAAGCGAGTGGCACGCTGACAGCGATGTGCTGCGATATTAGCATCAGCAACCACAGGCGATGCAATGCTGCTGAGGAGAGTTTAACTTTATGCAAATGAACAGCAAGTGATGTGGCGGCTACCAGTGGGAATAAGAGGAGCTTTAGCATAAACAAATCTGTTTGAGATGCAACATAACTAGAACACTCTCATTATAATGAATAAAGCTGTCTTCTCTGCAAACCAACAATGCAACAAAACCTGAATGAATAATAAAGATATTATGTTGTTGTTTTATCTTCGAAAGCAGTGTCTGTAAACGGTGCAGTGCAACAAAAATAGAACATTCTTGTTTTAAATGAACAAAGCTGTCTATACTGCAAGTGAGTAATGCAATAAAACTAAAATGTTCTTTTTATAATCAAGAAACTTGCCTACTCTGCAAGCATGAAACAATGCAAAGAAACAACTGCAATGTTCCAGTTACAATCAATAACTCTCACTGCAAGCACATTTCATTGCAAAACTGCAAGTGGTGTGACAGAACTAGAACTGCAAGCATGCAATGCAACTAAACAAAAAAATTTGTTATAACCAGCAAACCTGCAATCATGTAACCCTGCGGCACTGCAATCGTACAATGCAACAAAACTTGAATGATCCTGATTTAATCAAAGCAAGCATGCAACACTGCGACCAAACACATGTCATTACAAGCATTGTGACAGAACTAGAACAAATGCATGACCCTACAACACTGCAAGTGTGCAAAGCAACTGAACTAGAATGTTTCTGTTTTAAATCAACATAGCTGGCTACACTGCGAGCATGAAACAATGCAAAGAAACAAAACTGAAATGTTCCTGTTACAATCAATAACTCTCACTGCAAGTGCATTTCATTGCAACACTGCAAGCGATGTGCCAGAACTAGAACACTACTTTTATATCACCGAAGCTGTCTATAGTGCAAATGCATGAGCCTGAAACACTCCAAGTATGCTAAATTGTTTGTTATAATCAACAAAGCTGTCTTCACTGCAAGCATGCAACTCTTCAACACCGCAAGTGTAAACAACAAAACTTTTCCTGTTTTAATTAATGCAAAGAAACTAGAATTATCCTGTTTTAATCTCTCTCTCAGTGCAAACAGAGCATTAAGGAGAAATATGACAGAACAGCTTTTAATACATCTTCACTGAACATTAACAGGGCATCAGTTTTCATTAAGAGAGAGAAAAAGACAGAGAGATGGCGCGAGGGAATACAGTGTGTGGGCACTGAGGGATGACACGTCTGCAAAGAGTGAAATTAAAGGAAGGAACTTGTATCATAATTTTATCTTCTAATTCCCCTGCAGAAACATCACAGTTGAGTTATTGTGTTCAGATCCATGATCTTTTAGCCACACTGTGCACTGATCTAAAAGTCAAGTCACATCCGATTTTACTGCAATTTCTGATTAGAGACTGGGGGGATTCATTAAGAATGAATCACACCTGATGATAGCATTGTGTTTTCTTCACAAGCACAAATAACAGCCTATAAGCCAAACTGTGGAAGCCTGTTTCTGCTATGGAATAATAATAAAAAAAAAGGTAATAGCAACTTTTCATCTCACAATTGTGAGTAAATCTCACAATTCTGACTCAATTCTGAAACAAAGTCTGAATTGTGGGATATAAACGTGCAATTCAGAGAAAAATGTCAGATTTGCAATATAAAAACTTTTTTTTTTTTTAAGTTTTCTAGCATTTGCGAGTTTATCTTGCAACTTTTTTCTCAGAATTCTGAGAGTACATCTTGCAATAGTTTTTTTTTCTGCCATGGAATACAAAGTAAAACAGGTAACTGTGATTTTTTTTTTATTTCATTAAGAATGAATCACACCTGATGATAGCATTGTGTTTTCTTCACAAGCACAAATAACAGCCTATAAGCCAAACTGTGGAAGCCTGTTTCTGCTATGGAATAATAATAAAAAAAAAGGTAATAGCAACTTTTCATCTCACAATTGTGAGTAAATCTCACAATTCTGACTCAATTCTGAAACAAAGTCTGAATTGTGGGATATAAACGTGCAATTCAGAGAAAAATGTCAGATTTGCAATATAAAAACTTTTTTTTTTTTTAAAGTTTTCTAGCATTTGCGAGTTTATCTTGCAACTTTTTTCTCAGAATTCTGAGAGTACATCTTGCAATAGTTTTTTTTTCTGCCATGGAATACAAAGTAAAACAGGTAACTGTGATTTTTTTTTATCGCAATTCTGACTTTAGTTCTCAGAACTGCGAGTTTATAACCTGAAATTGCATTTATATTTCACAATTCTGACTTTTTCCAGAACTACAAGGAAAAAGCTTAAATTGTGAGATAAAAAGTTTGCTTTTTACAAAGCAATTACATTTTTATGTATTTATTATTATTATTAATTATTTATTTATTTATTTGTTGTATTCTGTGGTGGAAACAAGCTTGCATACCAAACTGAGAAACTCTATTTAAAGGCATGAAATTAAAACAAACAAACAAAAAAATCTAATGTGGTAATACTGTTCAATATACATCAGTCAATGTTATTCTAAAGAAGAAAAGCTTAGCTGTGCTTCAGAGCCAAACTGTCAAGTGATCATCTTCTAGATATTCAGTATCAGGGCTGCAGGTTTATGGCGTCTGATGGGTTTTTATGTTTCCTCAGTAAAAAGACATTAATGAGGACAGAAGAGCAACCACGGAAACACTTCTCCCTCCAGCTTTGCCAGTTCTGTCAACAGCAGAGCTTCTTGTTTTAGGGTCTTGAGATGAGCACAGTACCTGTTAACATACACATTATTTAAGATTAAGATGCACTTATGAGAAAAATTATGTTTTATTACAATTAACAGGTAAGCCAAGCACAGCTGTACTGTTCTGTGAGAGAAAATCATCAGCCAACTTACGGTATAAGTATTTTATTACTTTCTATGGAAGAAACATACAAATAGTTACTTGTAACATTTTATTATTACAATTACAAAACCATAGAAATTGACTAAAGTGCTGTAAAGAGATAATTAAAACTCTAAAAAAAAACATACAAACATACAATACCAACACAGCATGACACCAATATAAATCGTCCAACGAAATCACTCACATTAATCTGACCCACTCAAACGCCAGAAGCCTGATGAAATAAATAAGACTTTAAGTTCCTTTTAAAAATGTCCATAGTTGATGAAGATTTTATGAATAGAGGGAAGGCATTCCAGAGTGTAGCCACAACTGAAAAGGTGCAATCTCCACTACGACGAGACAGAGGAACAGTTAAGAGCAAGTTCTGAGAAGAGTGCAGATGGCTTTGAGATTGGTAAGGATGTCCTTTAAACACTCAGGAGCCTGATTGTGCAATGCTTTGTACACAATCATTAATACCTTGTATTGCATTCTATAATTTACAGGTAACCAGTGAAGAGATATCAACACAGGTGTTATATGATCCCGTTTTCTGGTATTAGTTAAAAGTCTTGCAGCATTTTGAACATACTGAAGACGAGTAACCAGAGATTCACTTAGACCTAAATATAAAGCACTGCAATAATCCAATCTTGTGGAAATGAAAGCATGCATAGCAGTTTCCAGATCCTTGGTAGAAAGGATAGGTTTCAATTTAGATAAGTTCCTCAACTGAAAAAAAGTACTTGGCGATCAAAGCAGATATCTGAGTCAAAATGTACTCCTAAGTCCATCACAAAACCAAGCATGTTGTTTGACAATAGACCATAACTCTCAACCAGTTCTTTCTCGGGGAATCTATTCCCAAATATATTAAACTAAGTCTCATCCTCATTTAATTGTAGGAAATTATTTGTCAACCATCCCTTTACCTCAGTCAAACACATAGAAAAATTAGCAAATTATGTACAGTAAAAACAGTAATATTGTGAAATATTATTACAATAAAAATATATATATTTTAATATATTTTAAAATGTAATTTATTCCTGTGATCAAAGCTGAATTTTCAGCATCAATACTCCAGTCTTCAGTGTCACATGATCCTTCAGAAATCATTCTGATATGCTGATCTGCTGCTAAAAAAAACATTTCTGATTATTATCAATAATCAAACAGTTGTGCTGCTTCATATTTTTGAGGAAGACATGATATATTTTATTTTTCAGGATTCTTTGATGAATAGAAAGTTCAAAAGAACAGCATGCATTTGAAATAGAAATCTTTTGCAACATTATAAATGTCTTTATTGTCACTTTTGTTCAATTTAGTGCATCCTTGCTGAATAAAAGTATGAATTTTCCTTTAATTATAAAAGCCCTCATACCTCATGTAATTTGTGATGTCCTTTAACCTGAAAAGACATTAACAAACAGTAAAGTCTAATGCACTCATACTTAAATTAAACATTAAAACCTTCTCAGCCCATGAAGCTTCAGAAACCCGCAGGTTATGAAATGTTAGAGAAGCTCCTGTTCAGTGGACCCTGTGCGTTCCACCCTCTGTTCCCATCATGCTTTGCTTCCTCAGTAACGCCTCCTCTGACCTTTCAGACTCAAAGATTCATCATCTTTATGGCACTGCGCAACTATCATTTACCTGTCAATCACTCATAGGAAAGGTCAACCCAAATGACCTGCTCGAACCGCAGCAGCGTATGGCTCCCGCTGCTGCGGCCCAGAAACCCGACAGAGGGTCGTACATCACACAGTGTTACCTGCCCCACAATAAACTTCCCCATGAGCGCTGAATGATGCATGCGTGACCTCACCATGAATTATACTTAAGGTCAAAGGTTTGACGGATTACAACAGGAGCCTTGCAGAGCACATCTTTTATGTATATTGTAACTGTGTGTGTGGTGGTGGTGGTGTGTGTGTTGGGGGGGGGCAACAACGGTCCAGCAAAGGGGAATGACAATCTAGGACAGAATTCATCTGGGAAATGCTGACGCTGTTAATCAAACCAGGACACGGGCACAGGGATCTGCCAGAACCATATCAAAACAAGAACACAAACTTTGCAACCATCCATTTATAAATCTGTGGGTTTCCTCAAAAACTGGGATAGACAGTAACATAGAAGCTTATACTGTCTCATGTGTTTTCTCCATGAGATTAACCTGTTCTGATAAACTATAGAGAACACAGCCAAACTCTACACTTTTGTCTCATTCTCTCCAATTATGATGATATTTAAAGGGGTCATATGACACGATTTCATGTTTCATGCTTTTGACATTTTTGCAATAAATAAATGATTGTAATTGCATTTATCTGTCTGTCATGTTTTTCTTATACTGTACAGAAATGTTTAGGCTTATAGGTAGGAATTAGCGACTATAAATATATTTTAATGCTATATTGTTACTAAAATGTTTATTTTTCTGTGTATTTCGGTCATTTGCGTTTTATATCCTTTATATATCAATATAAAATGGGTAGGTTAAGGTTTGGGGGTAGGTTAAGGGGTCTAAAAATCTAAATTGCGCATTAATAAAATGATAAAAATGCATTGATACGAATATCTAAATGATATAAAAGATACGTAAATATTTTTACGTTTTTTAGCTAAAAATACG
The DNA here is from genome assembly GCF_001515645.1 of Sinocyclocheilus grahami. Classification (NCBI taxonomy): domain Eukaryota; kingdom Metazoa; phylum Chordata; class Actinopteri; order Cypriniformes; family Cyprinidae; genus Sinocyclocheilus; species Sinocyclocheilus grahami. The sequence continues at coordinate 944,849 of NW_015505853.1, forward strand.
TAGCGATTTGTACGTTTTAAATGTTGAAATACGTCTAAATTGTACGTTTTAGCATGAATAAATACACACAAAAGTGTACGTTTTGTGCTTGTAAATGTTACGTATTAATACCTACGTATAAACATGAGACCAGGCTGGTGTTTCATTGTGAAAGTGAAACTACTTTGCTTGGTCTTCCAAAAGAGGACACAACTAGAAATCAGTGGTTAAGTTGTATTTACAACACTGTTCCAGAACACTTCAACCCAAATATTCAAGTGTGTGCAGCGCATTTCACGGAGGAAAGTTTCCTGAACCTGGTAAGGGGCTTAACATTTCCGTCACACGCTTGAGGTATTCAGCCAATCACAACGCACTGGATAGCTGGCCAATCAGAGCACACCTTGCTTTTCAGACAGATGAGCTTTGTAAAAATTGACGCGTTTCAGAAAGGCGGGGCATAGAGGAGAAACAATAATGCACAGTATGTGGAAAATCATGTTTTTTGAAACTTAAACTGCGAAAACACAATATAATTACACCAAATACACAAAATAATGTTCTTTTTAGCAACGTCATATAACCCCTTTAATAAATATATCTATAATGTATAAGTATTATTATGTAATTTGAAAAGTGTGAATCATCAACAATGATAATAATACTTTTTGACTTACATTAATATTAATTTACTACTCCAAATACTAATAACAATTAAGTATAATGAACATCCACACATTTGAACTTACATAAATATGTATTTATTTAATAATAATAATAATAATAGTAATAATAATGCACACTTTTTGTATGTGTATTTTTATTTTTTATTTTAATACTAGCACTAAAACTAATAACAATAATTAAGTATAATAACTAGCAGTTTTGAACTTTAACACAATCACACATACACATGTAGACTAATAATAATATTGATAATTCACACTCTTGAAGTGTAATAATAATAATAACAAAAATAATTTACTCTTTTGAAATGTAATAATAATACACTGACTTACATAAATGTTTTTTTATTTTATTTACTACTACTAATAACAATTAAGTTTAACAATTTACATTTTTGAACTTAACTAATATGTATTTATTGGCATAATAGCAGTAGTAGTAATAATAATGATTTATTTTAGACCTATTGAAGTACTAATATCTGTTTTGAACCATTGTAATAGACTGATAACCACCAAAAACAGGTGGTGATGAGAAAGTCACATGATGAACAAAGCTCATCACAAACAGCTTGTCCACAAGCTGAGGAGGGAAATACTTATATATAGAAGGTGCACACATTGTCATTCACACAAACACTAAACCCCATCATGGTAACACACATGCTACTGAAATAATGCAATAAACAATTAATTTATCAACATTAGATGTAAGATAAAACCCTAATGTACACAACTGATAAATAAAAAAAAACTAAGAAGAAACAGTTATTTCAACAACAACAAAAAACATGTCAATTTTGGAAGTCAATTTACAGTTTTTCACTGTAAATTATACAATGACTTTTTCTTTTTCACTTCCAAAAACTGCAAAATTACATTAAATGTAATTACAGTTATTCACCATACATAGTATGGAAGCTTACTGTTAACTAATTAAGAGGTTTTTACTGTAGCATTTTTACAGTCTTTTACTGTTAAAATCACAATCATTTTTTTGGGAAGATTTTCAATGAATTTATAGCAAAATATCAAGGAATAGTTTGCTTTTAAAAGTATGATGCCTTTAAGATAAAATACAGCAGTTCTGACATAGCATTCAGATTTCAGAAGCCAAGATGAAAAAGAGAAATATAGAAATCTTTACATTTTCACCTATTTATAATGCATTTCATATTATAATGTATATAACGGCTGAAAACTAGTCTGGGAGTAAAATCTTTACTGTTATTTTATCTATGATCACACTCACACTGACAGTTTTTCCATTTCACAAGGCACAAGGTCTTCTTCTGAAATCATTGATAAGTGAAGAACACACATCGGACGAGATCTGCAGATGATGCTGATGTACTGATCACACAATCTTCAGCCTGATTACAGGATTAAACTTCAGCCTAGTAATCTTAAAGCGGCGGAAGCGCTGATTCTTTTGGATAATAATAACTTGAGCCCTGAATCTCCATCATGTCCTTAAGCGAGCCACTTAACATTTGCTCCAGGGGAAATGTCCCTGCAGTAAGAGACTGTCAGTCATGTTAGAAAAGACACCATCAGCTAAACGTCAGAATAACTTGTGTAGCATGACACATAAATCTAGAAACTTACTGCCCAGGACAGTTTGCTGACTCGCAATATCGTAGCAATGTGACATGGACACAAAACACCAGGGCTTTACATCATTTAGAACTGAACGGAGAATGACTCAAATTTCCAGTTGAAATTTAAATTTTAAAACTGCAATTCGAATTTGAATGTAAGGAAGTAGAATTAAAATGAACTGGAAATTAAAAGTAAAAAGAAACTGAATAGTGGTTTCACAAAAGTTTTGAAAAAAGCATAAAATGTTTGAAGGTTTATAGAGCTTATGGACAGAATGAATGGACAGAACGATAGAACGATAGATAGACAGAACAATAAAGATAGATAGATAGATAGATAGATAGATAGATAGATAGAAAACAAATGACAGTTTGAACGATAAAATGATACAAAAATAGATTGATCAATAAAATGATAGACGATAGAATGATAAAACGATAGACAGAACAATGCATTGAACAAAAGATTGAACAATAAAATGACAAATAGAATGACAGATTGAACGATAGAATGATTGAATGATAAAATTACAGAATGACAGATTGAACAATATAACAGTGGAACAACAGACCAATAAAACGACAGACAGAACAATAGATTGACAGATAAAATGACAGAATGATAGAATGAACAATCGAAGACTGTTGATAGACTGAACGATTTTACAAAAGACTGAATGATAAAAATACTAAATGATAAATCGAATGACAGATTGAATGATAAAACGAGAGAATGATAGAACAACAGACAGACACTCTCTCTCTCTCTATCTGTTGCTCTGTTCTTCTCTAGTGTTGGGAATATGTTGTTTGTGTAAGTGTTTTGCAAACAAGGCTTTAATTAGGACACCAGAGCAAATAAAGAGCAGTCAGACGTCTCGTCTTTCATGTCTCACTGTCTCTCGTTCATTAGTGACGTCCTAACATAAGGAACTGGAGGTGCAGCTCCACCTGCTGAGGCCAGATGGGCCCTAAGAACAATGCAGTCAAGGTCAGAGAGCCCAGGATCTATCGATCCCGCTCTCAGAGCGCTCAAGCACGGATTCAGACGGGTCACAGCACAGAAACTGAGACGCCAGAACATGTGTTTTCATCAGCACTTACAGGGGCTGGATTAAAAAAAAAAAAGAATCCAGAATCCAGGAACCACTTTAATATCCGAGTTATTTCTCCGACACAGAAATGAGATGAAATGCAGATCTAAAGGAGACTCTCAGAAGAGATCTCAACAATGACTCAAACTTACTCAGATTTGCCAAGACAAGTCTGCAATCAAAAGTGAGAGATCTCAATATGAACTCATCAAATGTATTAAAAGGAAAAAATCTGTACTATGTAATATTCAATTATACACACACACACACACACACACACACACACACACACATCTCATTAAGATACAAAGTTGTTCCTTCAATGAAGAGCTACTGTACTCAATATTTAAAAAATGATATTTGTAAAGTAAAATGTAAACATTATAATGATTATACATGCATTTTATTTAAATATTTCTATAAATTATATGTATAAATTATACTCTTTCCTTACAAGAGAGTCATTGAAAAATAAATAAAAAATAAGTCTCATATCATTTAAATATTAAAATGTATACATGTATTTTTGTCATTTAAATATTATAAGATGTATTAATATATACACTGTAAAAAAAAGGGGTACAATGTACTGTATTAATATGAAGAAATTTTCCTGGTTTTACACTGGTGTTTTACCTGCATTTTGAATTTTGCACTCGTATTTTAAAAATTATTTTGAAGTTTTTTTTTTCTTTGATGTGCATAAATGTATCTATTTTATGGACTCCTTATATCATTTGGTTCTTTGGTGTCCTTTTTTTGGATTCTCCAAGTGTCCTTTCTTGGAAAGACATCTAAATTTATCTTGAAAAATGCTTGCAGAAAATATAGTTTTGTGAGAATCACCGTTCAATCTTTTGGTTTACTTTGCTGAATATAGCAACTAATGACAAAATGTTAAACAAGATAAATGGTATATGCTTAATTTCATGATAAAAGTGTGCGATTAATCTGAATGCTCCCAAACAAACCACGCACAGGCTGTGTGTATCCCCACTCGTGATATAACGTGGGCAGGGAGGAACACACAACCTATAACGTGGCTTGCACCCCTTTGCATGCTTTGTCTTAGCGTGGGCTTTAGACATAGCTGCTTATAAGTATTTTACCAAAAAATAGACAGACAACAATAAATATGACTGACACACACAGAGCGCTTCGCTGAATGACAGAAAGCTGACGCGGGCTCCGCCGCACGTGCTTTTATAGCTTCCTGGTCATGACGTCATCCGCCGTGACGTCCCGTTCAGCTATTGGACTGATTTCACATACGATTCAGAGCGTGGATCGCGGAAGGCGTTCCCCTAGCGTTTGTCGACGCAGCTCGAGTTCCTGAAGAGGAACTACATTTGTTCTAAAATTGAAAAGTAATATAATAAAAAATTTATCAAAACAAAAGCAAAAAATCTGGAGCCTTCAAAACACTGTAATATAACAAAAACATGTCACATTTCATCCTATAAATAAACAAAATATTTTCCCCTGTTTTTATGGAATGTGACTTTATATTTATGCAGTAAAGTCCTACGCAAAAATGTTTCTTTCCTATAAAACCTGAAGTGACAGTACTTTCTGTACAGGTGTAGTGGTGTTCATTACTATGGGTTTTACTCATCTTTGAGCTCTGACTCTGATCTCTGAGTGATGTATCTCTCAGTGTCACACAGAAAGCTTCCTCATCGCATCTCTGAGGACATGAGGAGACACTAGAGGAGACCTGGCTTTCCTCATCTGCTGACAGGTGATGACGGGACCTGAGCTGCCTGCATGAGACAGAGGATTTCCATTCAACAGAAAGCAGACCTGAGAGAGACACTCATACATGATAGAGAATAAAGCTGTACTCTTCTGTTATATACACTGCTGGTGTTTGAATTATTCATTTGTTTGTGCTCAGGGCTCACAATAGGTTCAAACCAAATGTTTGGCTCTCATACCAATTTTAAACGTTTTTATTTATTTATTAATTTTTTTATATTCTATCAAGTTTTTTACTACATGAAATAATTATATTTCTAATAATATTTGTATTTTGTAAATAATGATGTAACAACTAGGTTGCATTGTCCCCCCCTCCCATATTTATATAACCATATTTATAACAATAATTATTATTGTTACTATTATTTTATAGTGAAAAGAATAGAATAGAACAGAATATTGATATATAATTAAATATGATTTTTTTGCCAAATTGTGCAGCCCAACAAACAAGTAAAGCAATTTTTTACAAATATAATATAATATAATATAATATAATGATTTTTGGCCAAATTGTGCATCACAACAAACAAGTACCAAAATCCAAATCTACATCTCTCTCTCTCTTTTATCACACTTTTTAAATTACCGTCACAATTTTTATCACAAAAATCACACTTAGCTTTTTTCCCCAAAACTGTTCAGCCTTACTTTGGTGCATTGCATCTTTATGCAGAATTTGACTGAATCATGACATGTTTAAATTGATGAAATGTTTAAAAGAAAATAATGAAATGTGACTTGCTGCACCACCTATCATAATTCTTGCTGATTTCTGAGATTGAAATGCACATGGCTTCTTAGGCCAAATTTCATGGCGATACATCTAAGCGTTACAAAGCCTGACTTCCCATGAAGACGTGTGATCAATAGAAAACTGATAAGTCATGACGTGACCTCTTAGCTGAATTAAAAGCATGCCAACTTTTAATCTGCAGGATTGCAGCATTGGGGGAAATTGAAGTAGATTTTATATTTTTACATTTTGGAACCATTGTACTATGCAGAAGTAGCAGAGTGTGAGATTGCAGACATATTACAACATTGACCATGGCTTTAGCAATTAGTTTTTAGCATGCAGTCTAATTTTCTGCAATAGACTCTAATGGTGAAAACGTAGGACAGTAAACACATACAGCAGATTCTCATAAAACTCCTGTTCTGTGACCAAATCAAATGCTATAACAGAAAACAAGAGAAAGAGAGATCCTGTTTTGTCAGAGGCTCTTAAAAACAAACAGAAACAAAATCAGCAGAAGGGGGCCCCCCCTATCGGTGAGAGTTGGGTTGGGCTCCCCCAGCTAGAATGAGCTACTGCCAGCCGGGGAAAACCCGGCATTAGTAAGGGTCGAGCTCCCTGGGCATCTGAGGACCAGGCGTGTGTCCCCATGCCGAAATTGGTACTAGCTGGTTCCGCTAGCATTCTAAAATCCACATGGTGGTAAGTGGGCACGGTATCTTTGCCCACTTTTCTAAAATTCCACGAAAGTGGTAAGTGCGCACGTTCTACTTTGCCCACTTCTCTAAAATCCTACATGGTAAGAGTTACGCTCAGCTTCGTTCTCTTTTTCTGAGTGGTCTAAAACCCCGGTTCCGCCTGGGACCCACTCCTCACGGTATCCTCGAATACCTACTCTGACAGGGTGTTTCCACTAGAGGCCTGTTGAGACAGGTCCTTCTGCAAAGTGAGGTAGCCCTGAGTGACAGGCCAAGACTAGAAATTGATCCAATAAGTAGGCTCTTGGTCGTATTCCCGTAAAGGAATCCTTCATGATTCTAGGCCCTGGCGCCACCTCCGAGGAGGCTTCTTTGGACACAGCTGGTACGGTGGCCCCTGCCGTCCCGCAGTTCTGGGCACCGAGCCAGCCGCCCTCATTACACCGGAGGTTAATCTCGAGAGACTGATTCCCGTGGTAGACTACTGGTAGCCTGGGTCGGCTACCAATCTTGTCCCAGTGGGACCTGCACACTGTGAGGCGCTAGTAATGTCCCTTGGCAGCCTAGGCTTCTGGCCGTCGGGAGTAATGTCACTGACAGCAGTCTAAGTCCAGGACAGGGGCAACTCCCATAGCGATATGGTGTAGTTGGTACTTAGTGGCTCGCCATGGTTCTGGCTTGCACTCCCCTCGGCATGGCGGCGTGGGTAAACCGTTCCCCATAGCGACCCCTAGAGGACGCAGTTCGAAGTTCCACGAAAGGGAACGTCTCGGGTTACTTGTGTAACCATGGTTCCCTGAGGGGAACGAGACACTGCGTCCTCTAGTGAATGATGTACACTACCGGCGCCTATTTTGTACTAGTCGCGGCGGTAGTGACGTCATGGCTGTCGCCGGCCAAACAAGTTGGTGTTTTTCAATGTAGGCTTCAGACACGGGTCACGACGAGGCGTTCCCCATAGCGACCCCTAGAAGACGCAGTGTCTCGTTCCCCTCAGGGTACCATGGTTACACAAGTAACCCGAGACGTTTTCTCCGTCCCCAAAATAAGCCAACTCAACATAAAATGAGCCGCCTTCAATAGAATTACCCACGAACGCCATTTCCTCCCCAGAGAAACATCTAATAAGAAAAAGTGCAGCTTTAGTGCTCCCCAAATGTTATTGAAGTTTTCTAGAAGGCTGCCCATGAGGGCAACTGGAGGGGTCAGACATAAAACCAAGGCAGATTGAGAAATCACGCCAATGAAGAACAATGAGGGTGTTCAAGCAAAAAGTGCTGGTTTTGCAATTTCACTTCTAGGAGTTAAACTCTTTATAAACCCTCCTGTGAGGCCATACTCCAATACAGATATGAGTTTACATCCAAATATGTGTGTGGATTTTGATATGAGAGACAACAGGAGATGGACTTTTTCACTGGCGGAAGCGTTATTATGGAGTATGGACTCACATTTTGACAATGTGACAGTGTAAAGTAAAAAAACATCTTGATGGATTTGTTTCTTACAAACTCACAGCTTTTCACTTCTCAAGACATTAACTGATGGACTGGAGTGGTGTGGATTACTTGTGGATTATTGTGATGTTTTTATCAGCTGTTTGGACTCTCATTCTGACGGCACCCATTCACTGCAGAGGATCCATTGCTGAGCAAATGATGGAATGCTACATTTCTCCAAATCTGATGAAGAAACAAACTCATCTACATCTTGGATAGCCGGAGGGGAGGACATTTTCAGCAAATGTTAATTTTTAGGTGAACTATTTAAAGCTATGTGACGCTGGTTCATTTTTTATAACTTGAATGGTTCTGATCACACTTGTCCCACGGGCATGAATTCAGTGCAGAAACTCAATTCAGAGTTTCTTTAAAGGGAATGAACGTGCGGCGTGTGCGGTGTCACTAATGATACACTGCTGTGCATCTGTCATACATCTGTGTGACAGGTTTGACTGACAGTGACTGCACTGCACACTTCTCCGCCAGACACACATCATGCATACCCTCGTGATTGATGATGTCTATATATATCAGAACCTCTGCACAGTTTGACACAACCACACACACACACACATACACTCAGCAGTCCCTCAGCTACAGTGATTGATGCAATGCTGATGATTTTCATCCGTTTATCTGATGGAGGAGTATTTAAAGAGGTCAAGTAATGAAAAGCTCTTTAGAAATAAAAGAGTTTAATGGAATAGTTCTCTCAGAAATGAAAATTTGCTGAAAATTTACTCACCCTCAGCCCATCCAAGATGTAGATGAGTTTGATTCTTCATCATATTTGAAGAAATGTATGGATGCTTCACAAGACATTAACTGATGGACTGGAGTGGTGTGGATTACTTGTGGATTATTGTGATGTTTTTATCAGCTGTTTGGACTCTCATTCTGACGGCACCCATTCACTGCAGAGCATCCATTGCTGAGCAAGTGATGCAATGCTACATTTCTTCAAATCTGTTCACTTGAAGAAACAAACTCATCTAGATCTCGGATGGCCTGAGGGTGAGCACATTCAACAAATTATAATTTTTGGGTGAATTATTGATTTCATATTCTATGTAAATACGCTCAAACATTCATACAGAAAAAACTCCCATCCTAAGGACATTAACATCCCAGCAGACATAACTGGGATGTCTCACAACGTTGTTTTTTGGTTACGTCATAGTGCAAAAACATTCTAATTATCACAACTACACTTACATAGAGAAGTCTGTATTATGAGCAAATGGTAAAAAAGGTCACGTAAAGTAAATGCAACTCAATCATGACTGTTTTCACTGCAAGAAACCTTGTGTAACATGATAAGTGGACTTCAGTGAGATAAAATGCTACACAAGAGGAGAAAATGGCTTTTTAAATCAGTAGGTGTTCTGAAGACAAACTCCAGGCTACAGAAGTGCCTGTTCTCGCCTACACACTCACTCCAATAATTAAGAAATATCAACTAAACACGGCAATGACTGAACACTCAAATTCAGCCGTCCACTTACTGACAGCCTGTTCACCCACTCATGTAGTTAGTATTCACACGGATCTCAACACACTAACTGAAGACACACTGAGGTCTGATGCAACATGGACACGCTGCTGCTGCTGATTGACAGCATGTTAATGACAGGTGAAAGTGTGTAGAGATGAATCTGAGCCCAGGTGGGCGTGACCTTAATTTGATCCTTTTTTGAAAGAGAAATATATATATAATTTAACATGTTGCACTATTGTTATATAAAAATGTTATATATAGAACTTCTTGTAAAATCCCAGTGGGATAATATATATGTATGCATGCAATAGTTATTGTACATATATAATTACTATTACACACACACACACACATACACATACATATTTATTGCTTTGTGAAAAAGCTATATATATATTTTTTTTCTTTTGTGTGTGTGTGTGTGTGTTTGCATAATTTATTTCAATATACAGTATTATATTTAATGCCCACAAATACATACTGTATATATACACACAACAGTTCTTTCTGGCCCTCGAATCTGATTGGCTGAGAGCCTTTTCCAGGAGTGCGATATTCTAGTGATAACAGAACTCCGCGTGCCAAATTTGTGTGTGTGTTTGCATAATTTATTTCAATATACAGTATTATATTTAATGCCCACAAATACATACTGTATATATACACACAACAGTTCTTTCTGGCCCTCGAATCTGATTGGCTGAGAGCCTTTTCCAGGAGTGCGATATTCTAGTGATATTCCAAATCCACTTTAACTTTATAAATAATACTGCTTTTGTGTCATGGAATGTAGATTTAAGATTTTTTTAGGCGAGAATGTAGTTGTTTAGACTTCAAATATGCAGTTTGTTAATAAGGATAACCTCTATTTGAAAATTTGCTTCGACGTTTTCGGAGACTCAAATTTAGCTAAAATTTAATAAAAACATTTTTTTTGTTTTTTTTGTTTAATATTTAAAATGTAATATTATTATTGCCAATTTACAGTTGTACTGTACAATAAAATTAATATTATTACATTATTTTTCTTAAATTGTTCTTAAACATTATTTTACACTGAAATATTACAACAGCATTCATTTTGATTTTGTTTGATATTATTATTTAGTAGTAGTAGTAATAATAATAATAATAATATTTAATATTATTACTTCGAAGACTGTAGTAATATTCATTTATAATCAAAGAGAGATTCTTTCTTTAGTTTTTTTAAACATTCAAGGTTCAGTTTTCTTTGTGATCTTTAAATTTAAAAAGCCAATTTCGTGTTTAAAAAAGAAAACTAAAACTTGTCACTAAAAACAAAACTAACATTTGTTTACTTCTCGAGCTGTTTTGTAATGCAATACAATACGTTGTGATAACAGGACTGTCTTGACTAGACAGTCAAATAAACCTGCTAGCATTAAAATAAACAGACATCTCACTGCGTTACTCTGAAAGACAGCCGTTTTCTGTTGTAATTCTCTTATACTCACTCGCTAGTGAATGTGCTGGCGTATCTAAGGTTACGTGGCACGCCGTGCGCATACCGATGCCACTCTTATCTGAGGTGTTTTTGCTGAGAATTCAGCGGGAGAGAGACACACCACAGCAGAATGTCAACCAGTCACTGCAGCATCACCGAATCCAGCTGCACACGCAAACCTGCTGCATCTGACCTGCTGATGGACGGGAAACACAAACCTGAAACATAATGTACAATAGCAAATAAACTCAAAAGCTTCAAGCTCGAATGCATGCATTTTTGCATTCTGACTGCAGTTCATGATTCACTGCAAGCATGCATTGCATTCTCAGTGTTAGCTTTTAAATGACTACTTCTATGGCAAGGCTGCATGATTAATCAAAAGAAATAAAAAATGGCTTAGTGCAATTGAATTAAATATATGTGCTGCATGTTTTAGAGTGTCTAGTTTTGTAATAAATGCTGCTCCACGCAAACTCCATCTGTGCAAGCGCAGTGAGCTTAGATCATTTATAAAGAGCATTTGAAAATGCAACAGGTGCCGACCATCTTCCCAAACTTAAAGGAACACTCCACTATTTTCGAAAATAGGCTTATTTTCCATCTCCCCTAGAGTTAAACAGTTGAGTTTTACCGTTTTCGAATCCATTCAGCTGATCTCTGGGTCTGGCGGTAGCACTTTTAGCTGGAGCTTAGCATAGATCACTGAATCTGATTAGACCGTTAACATCTCTCTCAAAAATGACCAAAGTATTTCTATATTTTTCCTATTTAAAACTTGACACTTCTGTAGTTACATCGTGTACTAAGGCCGACGGAAAATGAAAAGTTGTGATTTTCTAGGCCAGTATGGCTAGGAACTATACTTTCATTCCGGTGTAATAATCAAGGAACTTTGCTGGCGTACCATGTGTGCAGCAGGCGCAATGATATTACACAGTGCCTGAAAATAGTCCCAGCTAGGTAACTTCCAATAAGCCTATTTTCAGGTGCTGTGTAATATCATTGGCCTGCTGTCTAATCAGATTCAATGATCTATGCTAAGCTGCAGCTAAAAGTGCTACCGCCAGACCCAGAGATCAGCTGAATGGATTCGAAAACGGTGAAACTCAACTGTTTAACTCTAGGGGAGTTGGAAAATGAGCCTATTTTCAAAAATAGTGGAGTGTTCCTTTAAAAACATGGCTGTTGTAAACAAAATAGAAGCTTTAAGGCTCCCTTCAGTTTTGTGCCAAAATAAAAAAATAAAAGTTTAATGGTTTAACATTTGAAAATTAATATTTGTATTGTAATTTTACAGCTGTACTGTAAAATAAAATTATTAGTATTTTTTCGTAAGTACTCAGTTTTACAGTGAAATATTACAATAATTGTTTTATCTAATAATAATTAGTAATTATTATTATTATTTTATTTTAAATACTCATTTTATTATTTTATCGAATAATAATAGAAATTTAAAAAAAATATTATTATTATTTTTTTAAATACTCATTTTAATATTAATAAAATATTAAATATTATTATTTATTAAATAATAATAAAATTAATCACTATTATTATTATTCATACTACTATAGTCATATTGATTTATAATCAAACATTTTGGACTAAATTGTGCAATTCTACAAACAAGCACAGCAACAACAAAAAAAGAATCCAAAAAATCGAATTACATTTTTCCCCAAATTGTGCAGCCCAATTTTTAGCTTTTCTATTTTATTCTGTTTTAACTTTCAGGTTTTCACAGCTACAGTCAAAAAACAAAACAAAAAAACATGTTGTTAGAAACCAACAAGCCATGATTTGCCTCAAATGAAGTCAACAACTGACTCTGCTTACTCTCTTAATACATGCTCCTGCTCTTATTGTAGATGATCCATCAGTGCACATTACTGTACAGAAAAGTCTTCATAATCTTTCATCACAACATAAACCATTCTGGCTCGTAACGCCCACTTCTCCTGATCCAAACAACTCTCAAAGCATAATACATTTTCTTTGGATTTCAGCAGTAATTTGCCTCATTGTTAAACTGGAGGTTGTGCTGGTGTCAATAATCACTGCAGGCGGAGCTGCACAAAACACACAACTTTCTTACAAATAGCTGGACAACCTACACCTCAATCTTTCGCTCTCTCTCTGTGTGTGTGTGTGCGTGTGTGTGTGTGTGTGTGTGTGTGTGTGTGTGTGTCTCGCTTATGTTCAGCCCACACACTGCTGATGTCTAAGTCACCAATAACTGAAATTAGAGCGTTTCTTCCATCGCTCAACAGAGAGAACGATAGCTCTGACAGCTAAAGACGCACCTCAGGGCAACAAGAACAACCCTGGAATAAATCTCACCAACATTTATTTACAGACAGATTAGACATCAGCGTCACAAAAAAGTTTAACAAACTCCTTTTTCTTTTCTTTTTTTCAAATTCCATTAAGTAATCAAAAAGCAATTATTTGAAATCATTAAACTAACAAACTTATTAAATCAACTAATTATTCAAATGTATTAAAGGTTTAACAAAAAAATCTATTTTGTTTAAATGGCTTAATACAATTTTAAATGTAGCATATCTAATCAATAAAATTCATAAAATTAAAAAAAAAAAATTAAACTAATAATAGGGTGCTGTGAAGTTTTTTTTTTTTTAAATACAGTAATTGCTTTAAATCATAAGCTGTGAAAGTATTGGTTGTTACTGATTTCTGGTCAGACTTAAACTAGTCTAATCATGCATTGCTTCCATCTAGTCAACTAATCGTTTAGACCGTAAACTGACTAGTTAATTTTAAAGATGTCACTTTCACCTAGTGTACAATAAAATGTAAAAACATACAAATAAATAAAACATTCCACACCTCAGTCACATCTAGACTCTTTTGACTTGGACTAACTCACATAGAAACCACCCTAGCAACCGCATAGCAATAAGAATTTATTCTGAACACCTTAGCAGCAACATATTATGGCCTGTCAGCTTCCCACAACAACCTACAAGAGCGGCAATTTCTGCACAGGCACCAACCATTCGGATTTTATTCAGAAACATAAAAATAAAAGATACATATCTTATACAAACAAGCTGTTTTTGCATCTTATTTTACATACTATTTATCACTTCCTTTGTAGGACACACATGCGGTCGATCTGAGTGAGAACATTAATGTTAGATTAACGTTGGAACTCATTGCTGCTCCTATAGAAACGCTGTTTACCTGCTCTCTCACGCTTATGCAAATGTTGATCTGAATCCATGCTGGCTTTAATCAGACACGAGCGCCCACGTCTTCAGCGCATAGCGAGGTGAAATGGTAGTTCCTCTGAATTGGGCCTGGGACTAATGAACCTGTTAACAGGCTCGACCTCCTCCATAACACAAACTTCTGTCTGCAAGAATCTGCATCATGCTTAATTCCCTGGAGTATTCCTGGAATATATCGGCTGATTTAATTCAATTTAGAGTTTATATACTGTACATACATATATATATATATACAGTATCTTGTTTCAGTGTTACAATTACTTTAGAGAAGCAAACTGATCATGATTTACACGTATAACATCATACAACAATGTGAATTTTTTTTGAGTTGTAAATAAACAAAGACTATTGGTGTACATTTTACAAAAAAAAAAAGTATAATTCAATGAGTTACTTTCCAGTTCTTTCTAATTAATTGTGAAATTTAATAAACTGAACAATTTACTTTGAAACAATTGTAACTCAGAAATTTCTACATTGTAATTTTCAAAGTTATAAATTAAACAAATTATTGGTATACATTTAACAAGAACATGCTATTTTTTAGTCTTCATACTACACATTTAAATTTTAATGTGTTATTTGGCATTTTTCTTGCAATTATTTGTGAAATTTACTAAACTGAAAAACATTTGTGTAGGATTTACTTTGAAACAATTTGTACTCAGATATTGCTAGTGAAATTTTTTTTTTTTTAAGTTATAAATAAAAAAAGATTATTGGTGTAAGGAAATATGTTAATGTGTTATATTCAATGTGTTATATTTTAAGTTACAAATAAAAAAAAATAAAAATTAAAAAAAGATTGAGTACATTTTACAAGAAAATATAATTTCTCTTTTCTACCTCCAAATTTCATGATTAATTCAATGTGCTTCTTGTAGTTCTGAATCCACGCTGGCTTTAATCAGACACGAGCGCCCACGTCTTCAGCGCATAGCGAGGTGAAATGGTAGTTCCTCTGAATCGGGCCTGGGACTAATGAACCTGTTAACAGGCTTGACCTCCTCTATAACACAAACTTCTGTCTGCAAGAATCTGCATCATGCTTAATTCCCTGGAGTATTCCTGGAATATATCGGCTGATTTAATTCAATTTAGAGTTTATATACTGTACATACATATATATATATATACAGTATCTTGTTTCAGTGTTACAATTACTTTAGAGAAGCAAACTGATCATGATTTACACGTATAACATCATACAACAATGTGAATTTTTTTTGAGTTGTAAATAAACAAAGACTATTGGTGTACATTTTACAAAAAAAAAAAAAGTATAATTCAATGAGTTACTTTCCAGTTCTTTCTAATTAATTGTGAAATTTAATAAACTGAACAATTTACTTTGAAACAATTGTAACTCAGAAATTTCTACAATGTAATTTTCAAAGTTATAAATTAAACAAATTATTGGTATACATTTAACAAGAACATGCTATTTTTTAGTCTTCATACTACACATTTAAATTTTAATGTGTTATTTGCCATTTTTCTTGCAATTATTTGTGAAATTTACTAAACTGAAAAACATTTGTGTAGGATTTACTTTGAAACAATTTGTACTCAGATATTGCTACAGTGAAATCTTTTTTTTTTTGAAGTTATAAATAAAAAAAGATTATTGGTGTAAGGAAATATGTTAATGTGTTATATTCAATGTGTTATATTTTAAGTTACAAATAAAAAAAAATTAAAATTTAAAAAAGATTGAGTACATTTTACAAGAAAATATAATTTCTGTCTTTTCTACCTCCAAATTTCATGATTAATTCAATGTGCTTCTTGTAGAATAATCATTTTATACAAGTTCAGTAAAGCAATAAGTGACTTACATTTTAGAGGTAATATTGCATGTTTTTGCTAAATTTTGCAAACGAAAATAGTTCCAAACAAAGGTCACAGCACTGTTTTGCATCTCTGAGCAATGGATGGTGTTTAATTATTGAATGAATCAGCTTTTTGAATGAATTGGTTGAATAAATGATTCAGTGATTCACTCATTAACACAGTCAAATGCTTTGTTTCTCAATGAATCAGTCGTTTGAATGAATCGGTTGAATCTCAATGACTCACTGCTTAACAGTCACTTGCTGTCACCTGCTGGCAGTTTTAATTTCACATTTGCGACTATTTTTTTCATGTTTTTAATTATTTCAAAAAATTAGTATTCAACGTTTTATGTTAAAAACAAAACATTAGGCCTATTTATTCAATTCAATCCTAGGACAGATCCTTGTGGCACTCCATATTTTACTGGTGATAATTGAGATGACTCCCCATTTAAATGAACAAAGTGGTAGTGATCGGACAGGTAGGATCTAAACCATCTTAAAGCCTACCCTTGAATACCTGTAGTTTTGTAATCAATCTATGAGTATGTCATGATCTATAGTGTCGAACGCAGCACTAAGATCAAGTAAAACTAGCAATGAGATGCAGCCTTGGTCTGATGCAAGAAGCAAGTCATTTGTAATTTTAACAAGTGCAGTTTCTGTGCTATGGTGGGGCCTGAAACCTGTCTGAAATTCTTCATAGAGATTATTTTTTTGCAGGAAGGAGCACAATTGAGCAAACACAACTTTTTCTAAAATTTTAGACATAAACAGAAAATTTATGCATCTGTAACTGCAGTGTAAATGTATCCATGTCCCCTTGGAGATACATTAAACTGTGTAAATACATCTAAATGCTATTTCAGACGCAGATTCCAGAAATGATTTCTTATATTGGAATGAAAGACACTAAGTACCGGATGTAAAAATACAAGATGGAAGAAAGAGTTAAAACTGAACACAATCTTGCTACTCAAGCTGTGTATGAAATTTTTTTATATATATTTATTTGCTTCTTTTCCATTTTGCATTTACTTGTACTTTTACTTTCAATACTTAAGTACGTTTAAGATAAAAAAAAAATACTTTATGTACTTAAGTACAATAAATATCACATACTTTTAAGACTTTTACTCAAGTAATATTCTAAACGGTGACTTCAACTTCTACCAAAGTAATTTTCTGGTAAGATATCTATACTTTTACTTGAGTATGGCTTTCAGATACACCACTGCGTGCATGTGTGTTTTTATCTGTAGACACTCAGTCAGTGGGTTGTGTCTGTGCTTGTCTCGTCCCATTGACTGCGCTGTCTTTTAGATACATGAACAGATGTATGGCTGCTTCAGTGCTCTGGTCAACGCAGTCAGTGACCGGAATAATAAACACACACACACTTACTCACCAATGCATTTACTTAAAAGTTAATTTGAAAACAAAATCTTTTTCTTTTTTTTTCAGATAGAGTACATATAATAGAGCTTATATGGCCTGAAATTCACACTAAACTAACTTTATATTGAATGAACCATAAGAATGCTATGCTATCTCCTACCTATATGCAAACCAAGCTAATCAAAAACAAACCATCCCAAAAAAATCGTCTTTCACTATATCTCAGTGCATTTATTTTCAATTTACGCAGCGACACAACATTAGTCAAGAGGTCTGAGACTGGCCTCTCTGTGTCTGTGATCAGCGTGTAATGCAGACGAGAGCCAATCAGATCATGTGTGCAGCTGCGGAGAGCGCATTACACATCAGAACCATACGGATGTGCCGGTCACCTGTAATTGGACTCTATTTAGCATTGTTTTCTACTCTAAGAAACAGCAGGTGTCATACATCTTAGTGTTTTGCTTTTTCTCGCCATCTCAGACTGTTGCTTTTTCTCATCTTTCTGCATCTGGCTTAAATAAACAGGGAAATAAATAAGGCTGGCATTTCAAGATAGATCTTAGTATTTAGACTTTGGCTTTTAAGAAAAGGGACTTTTTCTTAATACATTTCTTTTTTTGAGAACTGGTTCTTATTCATAACTGTTTTAATTCAGGTTCAGTTATATGAATTAGAGTTAGCATTATTTTTTTAGGAGTTATTATGAAATAAAAATATTTTGCTTATTTTTTTCTAATAGAATTAAATAAAGCTTGAAATAAAATAAGATGTATATAATTTCAGTTAGTTGCCAAAGCAACATTTCTAATATTGGTTTAGGTTGACAAAACAAAACAAAACAAATAAAAATTATATACATATAAAGAAAACTAATAAAACTAACAAAAATAGTAAATTAACAAAAAAAATTATAATGCAGTATGTTAACTACTAAAAAATGTGGCCAATTTAAAGAAAAAAATCTGAAACCAAATGATTGCAATGATTTTAACTCTATTGATTGCCATTTTTTCCTAATAGAAATAAAATAAACCTGAAAATGAAAAAGAAAATTAAGAATGTATCATTTTATTTCAGTTAGTTGCCAAATTAACATTTCTAATTTTCATTTGGTTTAGAATGAAGTACTAAAAAATGAAATAAAAGTTAAAACAAACAAACAAAAATTAATGGAACATTTGAAACATACAAAAAAAAATTGAATTCAAAATATGAATAAAAACTATAATAGTATGTTAATGATATTAACACTGATTTAAAGAAAAATACTAAAGCCAAGTGATTGCATTGGTGGCATTGGTCTTGAACGCAATTTTTTAAATGTGTTATCATCATGTAAACTGCAAAACTACAAAAATAACAAAAGATTTCACATAGAAGCCTTATAAGAGGCATCAGCAAAAATATATATTTTTAATTCTAAGTGTCAAAATAGGTGGAAAATAGCTAAGAAAAACTACATTTAACTAAACTTGACTGAAATTATAAGAAAGGGCCAAAACATGAAATGGAAAAGTGTAGAACACAACCCATTAATGCTCAACCTTATGCAGTGAAACCTCCAAAATCTCTCCCAATGCTGCAGCGATATGTTTTATCGGCATAATCTCTTGCATTTACATACTAGAGGTCAAAAATGAATGTGAAAAGCCATAGAAACTCAAGAGAGAGTTTGGAGAGATAATGTGGTCTACTGAGCGCAGAGAATATGAATGTAAAATCTGCTGAGGCGTATGAAAATGAACATGCTCGTATCCTCCGATCATTCATTTGATATTCACTACAGCACAAAGCAGTGGTGAGAAGCTCACTTCACATCTAAAGTGGCCGATAAGAGACTGTTGAACGCCAGCGCTCGGTTCCACTACATCAGCACTGAAGCCTGCAAAAAAGACTGCTCACTATGGATACTTGTGTTTTGTGCACTAATTTGCATACAAGAATACAGACAGACAAATAGAGAAAATTTTATAAATAATTCAGCAAGCAAAAAATGGCCAGACTGGACAAAAAGGGCCATGTTTAGCTGTGGTGCTCATATGAGCGAGCTGACGGCATTTTCCAATCCTGTTTCCTTTACTTCTATTCCACTCCAAAACAATAAAAAACAGTAGAAAATACAAAACTGAGATGTAAAGTGTACACATATATTTACAGAGTGGTTCTACAAAAACCAAGAACTAGTTCTTAAGTTTATCACTGATAACATAAAAGAAAAAATATTGTTATCATTATTTCTGGTCCACGCTCTGTTATAGCGCCACCTTTTGTCCAAACATCATTACATTTGACATGCTTCCTTATGTCCATGCAATGCATAGATACACCAATGTTTGCCAAATTTTATCATTGCATTCAAGAGTTATGGCCCTTTAAGTATAATAGCTAAGGCCAGAACTATTCATTAACTTGTAGCAGCCATGTTGATTTTATTCATGCAGAATGGTTTTGATAATTATTAACCAAAATACAAAAAAGAATCTTTCAACAACGGTTTTGACTGGAAAAAAATGGGCAAAGTTGGAGTCCAATAAATTTATATGAATTATTTGTGAGTTAAACACAAATATATAACCATTTTTATTTATCAGAAACATGATAGCACTGACAAGTGGCTAATTTTCACAATTTTTTTCCAAGCCTCAGGAACTACAAGTCAAACATTCCCACCAAGTTTCATCACGGCCACTGTTAACTTTGTCTGAAATCTGATTGGCTGACATAAGAACAGACCAGAAGAGAAGATTAACATACCAATGAATCTCAACCAGAAAGATCAATAAATTCAAGGCCAATGAACAAAACCAGACAAGAAAGACTGAATATGTGGAAAAAGAAGAATGAGAGAAAGAGAGAGAGGGCAGCATGAGGGGCGGACGTGTTTAAACCAGATAAAATTACAGTGAGACAGAAATAGATTGATTGATATAAAGCCAGAAGAAAATGAAAGACACAAGAGAGAACATAAGAGAAACTCACCAGCTCCATGAGTAGAGGAATGAAAAATGAACAGAGAATGACGCTTGTTTGTCGGAGTTCTGGACGGTTGCTATACAGTTGCTAGAATATTCTGGATTGTTGCAAGGGTATTACTATAATTGCTAGGGAGTTTTTGCATAGTTTTTTTCAAAATCTCTGTGATCTTTTAGTCAGTAGATATGGCTCATATGCTACAGGACAAGGCATAAGCTCAACTTTAATACTTAGTATTATTTAATAGTAAACTGGCCTGAGTTCGTTCTAGACGGAGGAATCCAATTCAATGTTGGATCCAATCAATTATTTCCTGCTAAATATTCGGTTTCACTCTGAAATAAACCACATTATTGAGGATAAATGCTTTGTGAATGTCTAATGTAAATACGGTACCTCAGCTCTTGCCAAAGTTATGCAGAGAAAACAAAAAACCTTTACAAATGCATTCTGGGGAAATGCTTGTTAAGCAATTTTGCACAAATATTGACGTAAAGACTGTTTCTCTTGCAATGAGATTAAAGGTAAAAAAATAAACACTATTTGAGTGAATAAAACTGCTAGGCAACTAGGTCCAGGAAGACCAATGTAGCATCTGTCTAACTATAATCAAAATCACAGAAGTTCATCGTCAAATGTAAAAATGCAGTTAAATCCATGTGAAACACTGATTGTCATAGTGATATATTGGGCATCTGCTTGAAAGAGTAACAACTTCAGGTTTGTATCCATAGCAACCTGCTTCAAACATTCCAGAGAGAAGAATAAAAACTGATGCTGCATCCCAATTTGCATACTATCTGTCGTAAATAGTATTCAAAGATAGAAATAGCATGTCCCAAATCGTAGTATGTTGCAATGAGTATGCCAGAGATTCCCTGATGGTCAACTACTTCTGGTTAGAATTCGAAGCGCAGATCGATGCACACTCTAACAACTAATATTGCGCACAACCCATTGCGCGTTGGATGAGGATTCGATTAGAACTACAAACTTAAAAAAAACTTCAAATATCGTGGATATGCGAGACCGAACAGGTCAGGCAGAGAAAGGGGTTTGAGTGATAAATAATCAATGTCTAACCTGATGAAAAAAATATTTATTTAAAATGATCCATGTTATATTTAATCTGCAGCAACATTGTGAACTTTTATAAAGATACGTTTGGTCATTAACTTTTAAATGCATCATTATGCAAACACATGAGTTTTCGGCATGAAGGACCCGTGACTGGCACATCAACGTGCCTCTTCATTTCTCTCCAATACGGTAGGAAATGAAATTAAACTAAATGTGGATTATGTTAACTGTGACAATGTGATTGACAGGGCAGTTTAAATGGTGACAGAATGCATGTAGCTAAGCAACTACTACGAAGTAGTATGTCCCATCACTTGCCTACTATTCTGCTACATACTCATACGTATGTCGTTTTTCTTCATAAAAAGAGTACATACTTTTAGGGCATAGTATTATTAGGTGAATTGGGATGCAGCATGACACTTGAATCTGCTGAACAAATGACTGGTGTTATAAAGAAAGCAGTCGGATCTGTGATGTAATGTACAGAACAGACTACAGAAGAAAAGTATTGAAGATGAGTTGTCACGAGTGCAGTGATCCAGTAATTTTCTGATCTGATGAATTAAGTAAATGAACACTTTATCATGTTGACTATTTTTGGGAAAATTATTTTTTTATTGTAATATCTTGATCATGCATATCAACCCTCTTTTATATCTGAAGAGTAACCAGGGTTAAGTGTCTTTTTAAGTATGCATGTCTGTTATGTCAGTGGTTCTCCAGATATTTGTGTGGCATTTGAACCTTCATCTATTTATTTATGTATCTGTCTGCCTGTTCTGTTTCAATACATCCCTCTGTGGATATACAGTACTGCTGTACAGTTGTGTACAGCTACAACATTTCTAGCTGGTTTCTTAGTGGCCTCAAGGCATAAGAACCCACCAGCTGATCTCTCTGATATTCTGCTCTCAAGATATTTATTTTACAATTCACAGTGCAGATGTAAGAGAGTTTTCCGCATTCTCTCTTTCTGCCCCAAAATACCCCGTAATTCAGCAGCAAATGACGTGACTGAGGAAATAACATCAGGAGAGACTGACTTCGTGTTTGGCCTTCTGTTATATTAAGCTCTATCAGATCTGTGCGTTCTACTTTCTGCTGAAGGAGATTTCTGTAGGGATGGGTCGTTCTTGAACGAATAGTTCATTTTGAATGAATCTTTAATATGACTCGGGAACGACGACTTGTCTCATTGAGGGATTCGATCATTTTGTGTTGACCACACATGCGCATCATCCAATAGGTTCTGTACAGGAAACAGAAATGATTAGTTCACATATAGAGCTTTCGGGCTCGGGTTCGAGTCGTTCGTTCATCACATGACAGCCCCATAGACTAGAGGCTATGCAATCTGTACTGGAAAGAGAAATGATTAGTTCATCTCCCGAGTCGTTCGTTCTTTTGTCTTTTGACAGCAGCAATAGATACAGAAATTAGTTAATAATTCCCAACCTTCCTCACAATCAAGCACGTAGTCATTCTTTACTCTTACAGTTACGTAATGTTTCCTGTCTTAAATTTGAGCTTTATAGCTTTCCATTTCTTAAGTTTATAAATTTGTGAATTTCTTTAATGGTTCTTTTCCATAACATTGAATGTGGTAATGACGATTTATTTAATGCTTATATAAAATAAACTTTATCTCTATGATGGGGAAAATCGTCTCAGGTTACGTATGTAACCCTGGTTCCTCGAGGGAATGAGACACTGCGTCGGAAACGCTAGGGGAACGCCTTCTGTGACCACGCTCTGAATAACATGTGAAATCAGTCCAATAGCTGAGCGGGACGTCACGGGCAGGTGACGTCATGACCAGGAAGCTATAAAAGCACATGCGGCGGAGCTAGCGTCAGCTTCAGGAATGAGGCAAGCGCTGGCAGGGATGCCGGAAGTATGGCACCAAGCCGCAGCATCTCGTTCCCTCGAGGAACCAGGGTTACATACATAACCTGAGACGTTCCTCTTCAGGAACTCGAGCTGCGTCGGAAACGCTAGGGGAACGAGAATGCCCACGCTTCCAGACTTCCAAATCTCTGCCTAATGTGGAAGACTGCACAGCTAGGGCGAGAGAAGTAGGCGGGGCCCGCCATCCCGAAGGTCAACTTCTGGAGGAGTGAATCTTGACCCCCAAAGGAGAGGGGAGATCAGAGGACTCGAGGCTATGGAATAGCATCCTGATCCACCACTTAGCCTAAGCTTCTCTGGCCGGAGGCCTCAGCCTCAGCGCACCGCAGAGGAAATGTGTAAGAAGAGGGTGTCTTCCCACTGAATGGCCACCGAGAGGGGCGTGGTAGGCCGCAATGGCCGCCATGAAGACCTCTAGGGTGGAGTGGGTCAACCCTGCGGATAAACAGGCCTGCAGGAACTCCAGAACTGTACCAAACGGGAAGTTAGCTGGGCCGGGCTGGCGGTCTCCGCAGAAATACAGTTTCCTCATAGAGGGAGCTCTGGATGGAGGATAGTCTCAACAACCTCGGTTGAGAGACCGGAAGTCATGAGTTGTGCCTCCTCAGATACCACACCCACAGCTTCCATAGCTCCGGGCGGGGGCGTGCCCTCCGCCTGTGAGAGGAGATCTCTCCTGACGGGAATCTCCCCTAGAGCGCCGTCGAGGAGAGAAATCAGGCCTGAGACCCAACTCGGCCCGGCCAGAACGGGGATACTAAGATACTAAGAAAAGACGGGCCCCGTCCCGGCACACTCTCTCCAGAACAACCGGGAGCAGAAAAATCGGAGTAAAGGCGTACAGACGAAGCCTTGGCCACGTCTGTACCATGGCATCCCGCCCCAGTGGAGCTGGATGAGTCAGAGAGAACTAGAGGGGACAGTGCGATATAATATGAGTCGCAAAAGGTCCACCTGAGCCTGGCCAAACACTCTCCATATTTGCTTCACCACCTCGGGGTGAAGCATCCATTCCCCGGGCCTCAGCCCCTGCCTCGACAGGATGTCTGCTCCCATATTGAGATGCCCAGGAATGTGAACTGCTCTCAGCGAGAGGAGTTTGCCCTGGGACCACACAAGTATCTGGTGCGCCAGCTTGTACAAGGGGCGCGAACGCAGAACTCCCTGGTGGTTGATGTAAGAGACCACCGCTGTGTTGTCGGTGCGCACCAACACATGGTGACCTCTTAGGTCTGGGAGAAAGTGTTTCAGAACTCGAAACATGGCCAGCATCTCCAGACAATTGATATGCCATGTCAGATGGCGACCACTTCACAGACCATGGGCGGTGAGGGATGCATCCATCGCTAGCGTACGTGGCGACAAGGAGCTCCCAGCACCGGGCCAGGAGACAAGAACCAAGGTTTCCTCCACATGTCTAAGGCACGTAGGCACCTCCGCGTGACCTTGAGAATGCGAAGCGGGTTTCCCCTCGGGGAGAACCCCTTGTTCTTGTGCCACCACTGTAGGGGTCTCATGTACAGCAGGCCAAGAGTTATCACGTTGGACGCAGCTGTCATCAGCCCAAGCAGTCTGGAACTGCTTGACAGTGAGTGACCGACCTTATCTTACTCTTGCAACTGAGGTGAGGATCAACTCGATCCGAGCAGGAGACATACATGCCTGCATCGTGGTCGAATGCCACACCAGGCCCAGATAAGTGGTTCTCTGTACTGGAGAAAGCACATTTTTCTTGGCGTTAAGTCTTAACCCCAGCTCTTTCGTGTGAGCGAGAACGCGTTGAATCGAGGCGGACGAGAACCGAACTGGATTCCGTAGCCTCTTTCTACAGTACGCAGGACCCATTGAGATACATTTGGCAGTAGCTTCCACGCTGCTAAATAATCTACTAAGGGAATCAGTCTCTCGAGACTGATCTCTGGTGTGCCCTGAAGCGGCACACCGGCAGGGGATGGCCGAACTACCTGCTCATGATACCTCGGTAGAGGTAGCGAGCCTCTTAGTACCGCTACGTTTCCGGGCGGTAACTGAGAGAAGTGCTCGCCGGAGACTGCTGCGCCCTGGAACACGGCAGGGTTGGCAGACCGACCTCCTGAGGGCACTGAGGAGAGACGGCATCGTGTAATGCGGTGTGAACCTCTCTTCCCCCTGAGGGGCCTGCCCTCCGAGGTCCTGAGCCACAGCATCAGGACTCTCATAGCTGAAGTCTCCTATTGAAAACGACGGCCCTCAGACCCACGTCGTCTGCTAGGAAGATTAGACCACAGCCTGCTCGGGGCAGGACCCAATGACGCACACTTGGCAGGGGCTCCCACACCGCCAGGTGACCTCCTAAGGGAACCAGTCTCGTGAGACTGGCTTGTGGTGCGCCTAGAGCAGCTAGCTCAGTGCCCTGAAGCAGTGGACCGGCAGGGGACGGCTGTACTAGCTGCTCTAGATACCTCTGTAGAGATAGCGAGCCTCTTAGTACCGCTACGTTTCCGGGCGGTAACTGAGAGAAGTGCTTGCCGGAGACCGCTGTGCCCTGGAACACGGCAGGGTTGGCAGACCGACCTCCTGAGGGCACTGAGGATAGATGGGCACCGTGTAATGCGGAGGGAGCTGGCCCTCAAAAAGTCCTAGGCCTTAGGCGTCAGGACATTTACGACGAAGACTATCCAGCGAGAATGACTAGCCTTCTGCTAGAAGCCTTTGGCTTGGGAGAGCCACTCTGACTCTAGACTTTGCGGAGTACGAGAAGTGAGGACCCCAGAATGAGGGGCTGGAACACGGTGGGTTTGGATTGCTCTGCCCAGCAGCCCCTGCTAACCACCTCAACCTCCTCAGAGGAAGAGAGGTTAATGCGTGCTCTCACTCGAGAAATGTATATCCCAAGAGCCCCTGTATATCTAACTTCTCATAGTCAGACAAATACTTCATTTTATTCCTTAGAATTAAATGCAATCAAACAACCAGACGAGTAATTACGGTCTAGTGTAGTAAGATTCACATCAAAAACCGAAATTATGTAATATATGCGCTGCGTGCGAGCCATTCAGTCAAACGAACAAGATGGCCGCAGCACTCACTCAGAGGGGGAAGAATCGCAGCGCGGGCTTCCAAGCCCCGAGAACGAGCTCTAGATCTAGCGAACACGGGTGGAGATAGGAAGAGCCGTCTCCAACCCGTCTGCTAGATCATGAGCGATCTTCGCGTTCTCATTCGCCTCAACAGCAGCGGGACCGCAATCGCAAGATCACAGGCACGGACACACTCCTCGGAGTGTGCCCGGCAAGAGCGGAGCGCTTAGCAGCGTAAAAAACACAATCCGCCGCCCGAGAGCCGACTGCGTGAGCTCCGCTTCCTATTAATGCTGCTCATTATAATATCAGGCATAATATTGTTTGCTTGTGTAACTGATGTTTGTGCAACTGGCGAGCTCTTTGACGCCCTCCGTATCAATCTCCTCGGAGAAAGACAGGCGGAGCGTCGCGCCCTCTCCCCGG
>NW_015505853.1:972473-1006208 GCF_001515645.1 Sinocyclocheilus grahami
GAGCTCCGCTTCCTATTAATGCTGCTCATTATAATATCAGGCATAATATGCTTGTGTAACTGATGTTTGTGCAACTGGCGAGTTCATTGACGCCCTCTGTATCAATCTCCTTGGAGAAAGACAAGGAGCGTGCCCGGCGAGAGCGGAGCGCTTAACAGCGTAAAAAACACAATCCGTCCCCCGAGAGCCGACTGCGCGAGCTCCGCTTCCTATTAATGCTGCTCATTATAATATCAGGCATAATATGCTTGTGTAACTGATGTTTGTGCAACTGGCGAGTTCATTGACGCCCTCTGTATCAATCTCCTTGGAGAAAGACAGGCGGAGCGTCGCGCCCTCTCCTCAGTGGGAAGGACCGCAGTGCGGGCTTTCGAAACCCTGAGAGCGGGCGCCGGATCTGGTGATTAGGAAGCAGATCCATACGCGAAACCCACGAGCACAGCCGCCGCTCCGCCTCGGCGAAAGCGGGGCTGGCACCGCGAGGAACGCTAGTGAGGGCTCCCTCCTCAAAGAGAGCCCTCTGAGAGCGAAGCAAGGCAGTAACAACTTCGCTCCCAAGCAAACCACACACAGGCTGTGTGTATCCCCACTCGTGAAATAACGTTTTCTTTGGGCAGGGAGGAACACACAACCTACAATGTGGCTTGCTCTCGCCCTTGAAATGCTTTGTCTTTGCATGAGCTTAGACATAGCTGGAGCTTATAGACTTTCACAATTGACAGACAACAATAAATATGACTGACACACACAGAGCACTTCGCTGAATGACAGAAAGCTGACGCTGGCTCCGCCGCACGTGTTTTTATAGCTTCCTGGTCATGACGTCACCCGCCCGTGACGTCCCGCTCGGCTATTGAACTGATTTCACATGTTATTCAGAGCATGGTCACAGAAGGCGTTCCCCTAGCGTTTCCGACGCAGCTCGAGTTCCTGAAGAGGAACCCTTTGATTATTCCTAAATATAACATAACATTACAAGATACTGATCTGGGAAGTGGTCATGTGACAAAAGAACGAATGACTCATACTCGAAGACTCGGGAGAAATCATTTCTCATTCCGGGAAAGACTTCATAGCCTCTAGTCTATGGGGTTGTCACGTGATGAATGAATGACTCAAACCCGAAGTCTTGAGAGATTAACTAATCATTTCTGTTTCCTGACTGTATAGCTTTCCGTTAACCTGAAGGGGATGTGATGTGACAAAAGAACGAATGACCCGAAGACTCGTGAGGTGAGGTGTGGACTGCACAGCTAGCTAAGCAACGAATTAATCATTTCTGTTTCTTATAATTTGGCCTTGGTTGCATTATATAATGTGATTTTTATAATGATAATTATATAATGTGATCAGTGTTTGCGTAAATAGATGTGTTGGGGAATTTGGATTAGATGTTATAACATTTTAATTATATTCTGCTGAAATGAACGGAATGACTTAAAGGATTCGTTCTTTTTGCTGAACGAGATTAAAAGATCCGAGTCAGTAAAATGATCCGAACTTCCCATCACTAGATTTCTGGATGGTTACTGCCGACTTCACCAAGAGAATCAGTCAGTTGTATGGTGGAGTGACTGAGTGTCAGGGTCTGGCGTCTGGTGTTCTCCCTCTCTCCTCCAGAGGGCGCCATCGCCCGGACTCCCATTCCCCAAACCCCATACACCTGTTCACTCATTACACCAATTCCCCAAACTCCACACACCTGTTCAGTCACTCACTCATCACACTCACACTCAGCTGTGCCCCGTTGTCACTGACTATATCTTCTCCTCTCACTCACCACTCGGCTGGCTGTATTAGGTGTATGTAATGGTGTTCGTCGTCCTTAGACCTGTTTTTGTTTTGCCTTGTCGGCCTTTCTGTTGGGAATAAAATAAGTTTTCACCTGCATTTGGACCCAGACCCTATTTTTCCACGGTGCCCCTTACCGGCCGTGACACTGAGTGATTGAGTATGAAAGCGCAATATTCAGGTTTGGAATTTTCTCCATAAAGAAATAGATTCTTAACGATAAAATATAAACCTTTAGGGTGTTAAATGATGATATATCCTTCTGTTGAATCCAAAAGTCAATTTAATTTCAAATTCATTTCAAATTCAAAATTCAGCTTTGCATCAATAAATGACATTACAAAACATATTACAATAGAAAACAGTTATTATACATTGCAATAATATTTCACAATATTACAGCCTTGGTGAGACATCTTTAAAAAACAAACAAACAACCAAACAAAATAAAATCGCACCAACCCCAAACTTTTGAACGCTCATTTATATATTTTTCTTCAGAATAATGTGCACTGATGAATCAAACCAAGAACAAGCTGATTTATTAAGCAGTAAACAGGTCTACTTTGATTTCCTGAAGACTTGAAGGGCTTTTCAAACAGATTACAGGTTGAAAGTGACTTTGAAAACAAAATTCTCACACAATTAAAGGTTATGGTTAGGAATTTAAAAGAAAAAACAAACTTCTGCTTTAATAGGCAAATATGTTTAATATTTTTAAGAGAGCGTTAGCCTTTCTGTGGGAAAGTTTTCCATATAGATGACTCAAGAAGTCTCTATACTGTACGCAGACACTGAGTGTGTGATCCTGGTTGCTCAATTAATCCCAGTTAAGTCTAGCAATACGATCTGATACAGACATTAATACAAAACTCACCCTACATCCTTCAACTAATCCTAAAGACAATTCTTATCCACAGAGAAGGTTTCAGTGCTGATAAATATCCAAACTAGCAGCCTAATTAAAAAACTGTGAACAAAGGACAAATAGAGGAGAACAGGAACATTCAGCAGCTGAGATGCTCAAGGAAGCAGTTCAAAATAAATCTCTCTAAGCCTTTTAAAATCAATGCAGCTAAAAAACAAAAGTCTTGTCTGTGGTGGCCAATGACACAATATTAACTGATTTTTAGACTCTCTAAAGAAATGCATGGTCTTTGCATGTGTAGGATATCAGACCGAATCAGACAATCTAAGATTTGGTCAAAACATGGTTGAAACAGGAGTCCAAATTCCACAGAGGTCCAAGACAACAGGATGTCATAAATCAGACCCTAGCCAGTCTGAAGCAAGGCTAACAAACTCTTTCACAGAACAGCTTTCAACATTAAAACAAAAGAACACTTATTGACAATTCCAAGGAGATTGTCAATTTTGGGGGCAAGTTATCAAGCATAATGGTCAAAAGAGATGCACAGCGTGACCGTCACATGGAAACATGTGATAGTGATCACAAGCTCTTCGAATTGACATCCCCCACCTAGGAGACAAAGAACAGACTTTCAGAGATTCCTACAGACCTCTTAATCTCTGGTCTTCATGCGTTCACAGAATGGCACAGAAAATGCCTTTCCATGCACCTAAATGACACTAAAAGGACTCGAGCAACTAACCATTGCTATATACAGTATACGTGATCAGCCGTAAAACAGTGATTCTGTCCTAATTCCCTTACATATTAATGGTGGAGTTCCCTTTAAAATCTTAAATGATTCCCTTTGAGCTAAATTGACCTGTTTCCCTTACACATGGTTTAGGGTACTACAGTAGGTTACTTCTTACTGACCAAAGTCTAAACAGCTCAACTTCAAGTTTATGATTCATGTTATTTCAGCAAGCATGGACCATGAAGGTTCATAATAACAGATCCTCTGTGTGTCAAAAACCTTGCAAGCAAGCTTAAAGGGATAGTTCACCCAAAAATGAAAATTTGCTGTTAATTTACTCACTATCAGGTCATCCAAGATGTAGGTGAGTTTGTTTCTTGAGTAAAAGATTTTTAGCTAAAACCGTGGTGCTTGATGATTCATAAAATGCAAGTCAAGCAATGACAAGCTACACAATATCGCGTTCATAATCGGCAATGAATCGCCTGCGATTTTGAACGTGATTTTGCGTAGCTTGTCAGTGAACTACGGCTCTGTGTAGTAAATGCGCTCCATCTGAAAGCACGTTCTGGAGATTTACTACTAATCACAGGAGCACCTTTACTGACGAGGTGTGCATGAAAATCGTATTCGATTTTTTGCACAGCCCTAGCCAACGGCTACCGGCACTTTGAGAGTCAAAAAAAGCATATCAGGTAACACAAAATTAATACCCATAGCTCCTAACAATATATAGAGGTCTTATGAAGTGTAACGATCGATCTGGGCAAGAAACTGAACATTATTTGCAACATTATTACCTGTAATCCAGAGCCTCAGGCAAACGGGGAAATCCGATTGTTTTATGAGAACTGGTTCTTTCGGACAGATTGTTTCAATAAACTGGTTCAATTCAGCTTACGTAATCATGCAATGACGTAACATTTTTATTAAATTAGTATTATTAAAGTACCCAATAATGATGAGAAACGTGGATGTTTTACATGTCTAAAGCATATAAAGTGAATAAACTAGTCTTCATCAGCTCACCATCAGCTGGTGTGGGCATGAAAGCCATCACCAGCTACAAAACCCCATCCCCCAGAACTGTGGAGGATCAACTTTTAGTCGACCATTTGAATGAGTTTTACTGCAGGTTTGAAAAGCCTGGTCTCACACCCCACACTTGCTCTGACCATCTCACAACACAGCCATCAACACCCTTCTGGACAAATCAGGGACTTATGCAAGGATCCTCTTTGTGGACTTCAGCTCCTCGTTTAACACCATAATCCCGGAAACCCTCCTGATTAAACTGACTCATCTGTCAGTGGATCATCAGCTACATGACAGACAGTGAGGCTGGGAAAACTCACATCCAATAACTGCACCATCAGCACTGGAGCTACTCAGGGGTGTGTTCTCTCTCCAATGCTCTTCTGCCTCTACACAAATGACTGCACCTCTAAAGACCCCTCTGTCAAACTCCTGAAGTTTGCAGATGAGACCACAGTCATTGGTCTCATCCAGGACACGACGAGTCTGCTTACAGACAAGAAGTTGAGCAGCTGGCTGTCTGGAGCAATCACAACAACCTGGTGCTGAACACGCTCAAAACTGTGGAGATTATAGTGGAATTTAGGAGAAACCCCCCTGCACTCCCCCCACTCACCATCACGAACAGCACTGTGGCTGCAGTAGAGTCATTCAGGTTCCTGGGCACCGCCATCTCTCAGGACCTGAAGTGGGACAATCACATTGACTCCATTGTGAAAAAAGGCCCAACAGAGGTTGTAGATCCTTCATCAACTGAAAAAGTTCAACCTTCCACAGGCACAGATGACACAGTTTTACTCAGCTGTTTACCCCGAATTGCCGCTATTTCGAAAGTGAAAGTAAAATGCGCACGGCGCTTTTAAGCTATTTAAAAGCGAAGGAAAGCGAGGAAAAGAGGGAAAATTCAAACAAACTAAAAACGAACAATTCCTTTACTCCGAATTGCCCTATTTGAAAGTGAAAGTTAAATGCGCATGCTGCTTTTACAAGCTATTTAAAAGTGAGGAAAAGAGGGAACGCCCCAGCGGGGTTTTCACATGTCGATTAACCGGTAGGAAAATTTCAATCCTATCTAGAGCTGAATGATTCATTCATCATAAAATCTGATATGCCGCTATTTTGGCTAATTTCCACTCAGAGTATCTGTCAGGCGTTTGAAAGTGAGTTTTGATTGAGTTGATCTTGTGAACTTGTAGATCTGTGCTGCTCGACTTGCGAACCGTTTCAGACGCTTCAGGCCGATTTAGTGAATCAGTTCAACTAGTTCACCAAAGAATGATTCATTCGTGAACCGGACATCACTCCGGATCGTTTGCCTGAGGCTCTGGTAATAATATTTTAAATAATGTTCAGTTCTTGCACAGACTGATCATTGCGCTTCCTAAGACCTCAATATATCATCAGGAGTCGCAGGGATTACTTTTGTGTTCCTTGATATGCTTTTTTTGACTCTCAAAGTGACAGTAGCCATTGACATGCATGTTATAAATCACCAAGGACCACGTCTCAGCTAAAAATATCCTTTCCTGTTCTGCACAAGAAAAAGTCACCTACATCTCAGATGGCTTGAGGGTGAGTAAATTGATAGCAAATTTTCATTTTTGGGGTGAACTATCCCTTTAAAGCAGAGTAAAAATGAGCTAAAAGTGTAAAAAGCGGATGGCCTTTCGTTTTGCTCTTTTCATCTGTAGATGAAAGAGGGACTCTGGGATAACCGTAGTTACTTAAAACAGTGAAAGAGCTTTCAAACACGGCGCTTTGAATTGAGGGTGAATTAAGAAGATGAATAACAGTAAGTGCTGCCGTGCAGCGATTTCCACTGTTTACTTAAACACATGTAAGATGAGAGCCTTCTGGAAACGTCAAATATACGGATCAAGACAATCTGCATAATTAGGTTCATGAGCACAGCGAGAGCTTATCAAAGACATTTTAAAGTAACATTCTGCCTTAGCTTAAAGCTTGCATTAAAGTTTGGCCTGTGGCTTTACAGTGTATTTAGTGCTGTTTGCTAAAGCAATCATCGTTAATACTGTTACACATATTTAGTGTCAGTGATCTAGAATTGAATGAGCCTCAAATCAAGACATATAAGGACCAGAAATCATAGAGACTTGTGAATGGGCTCTTTTGACTTTAGTCAATAAGCAACCTCCCAGAACACCCTAGCAACACACTAACAACCATTAATTTAAAAAAACCTGGCAAGTTTTGCATGGTCATATGTTGTTGACATTCCCCTCCAATCAATCTGCTATCTATTAATATTTTCAAAAAGATCTTCACAATGCATTCTGAGATTGCTTCATTCATGATGGAAATGTGCAATTCTGTCTTAAATTGGCAAAAACAATATTATTAGTGATGCACTTATCAGGGTTATTAAGTCAAACTAAAACTTTTAAATACATTTTTGTTAACTGAAATAAATCTGAAATAAAAATATTAGATGAAAAACAAAAAGTAAACTAAACTAACTAACTGAAATAAGTTTAAGATGAAGCACTAAAATCACTAACTTGAAGTAAAAAAAAACTAAAACAGAACAAAAACTTAAATAAAAATCAATTAAACAAATAGAAAACTGAAAAATATAAAAATAAAATCTAATTCAAAATATTGATATAAACTATAATATATAAATAATTCATATAATTATATAATAATAGTTTATTTATATAACAGTATAATATAGTATAATAGTGACAGCTATGGCCCATAATTTATGAATGCCAATATAAAACTTAGCTACTATTTTGCCTAAATAGATGAAAATAATTTTTTTTTTAAATGACAAAAGCATACAAAAATTTAAAATAAATTTAAAGTGAAAACTGAACATATAAAAATAAAAGCGAATTCAAAATATTGATATAAACTATAATATATAAACAATTACCAATGCTTTTATGTAATATATAATAAAATTATTTATATAATATGCAAATAAACCATAATATATAAATATAAATAAATGTATAAAAACTATAGTATATTAAAAAATAAAAATAAAAAGACTGACAGCAATATTAAAATTCCAATAAACCAATATTAATTTTCATGTCACAGCCTTGATGAAGGCCAATCTAAAAATTATAATTTTGTCTAAATAAATGAAAAACAACACTAAAAACCTAAAATTTTACAAGTGAATTTAAGCATCACAGCAGTTAAAAAAAAATATATATTTATTTTGATTTGCTCATGATTGCACCTGACAGTATTATGAAATTATTAGTGTATTTAAAGATTATCTTCATGTAAAGTTGATGGCAAAGGTAATCTTAATGTAAAAAAAAAGAGCATGCACAATGAAATATCCAATATCAGATAACACATATTTCATGCATCTTTCCAAGTAACATAATCATGTGCACTAGATGTATGCCATAAAAAAAAAACATTGGCAGCTCATCTGGGCATATGAAAGCTGTGATGAACGCTGTACTTGAGTCATCATGTGCACTAATGCACACAAACCCAAACATGCATCCCGACTGAATTGCTTTCATGTTTTGCTGTCATATCAAGTGCACTCTGAACCTCTACGCAAATATCTTCATAATGAGGTCTTAACAAAGCAGTAGAGATAAAGCCGTCCGTACGCTTGACATTAGTTCATTAGTGCCCACGTATAATGAGCCGTCACTGCCGTTCTCCACTGCATCACAGTTAAAAGTGTCACTCGAGCAGGAATCTACATTGTTCTCCCGCATGTTTCCCATCATAACAACGACACTTAATATGCCATATCTCTCCTCAGGCAGGCGGTTTTGCTGCACGGCCTCCCACTCGAAAGCTGCCGATGCACTGACACGCCGGACAACTCCAGCGGCCCCGGCGCTGTCAGGAAGCCTGAATGAGCCTTATTAGGGGCTGTTAGTGCTGAATGTCATGTTTGTACAGCTCTTGTAAGAGGAAATGAGCTCCACTGAGAGAGAGAGAGAGAGAGATGCTTCTATCAGCGCCTCTCCACAAGCTTTAACAAGGAGTTTCCAAAAGTCAGCAGTCCAATCAGAGTAACGATCCACTCGAGCTACTGGAGTCACATGCTGCATTTGCAAAGAATGAATGAACGCTGATGAAATTCTTCCACTGTATTGTTGATCAGTATTTCTGAAACAATAATTAGACGGTAGTGGTTTATTTGAATTAATTGCATTGGATAGTTCACCCAAAAATGAAAATATGATGTTTATCTGCTTACCCCCAGGGCATCCAAGATGTAGGTGACTTTGTTTCTTCAGTAGATCACAAACAAAGATTTTTAACTCAAACCGTTGTAGTCTGTCAGTCATATAATGGCAGTCAATGGGCTCCACGGCTTTAAGAGTAAAACAAATATACACAGACAAAACCAAATTAAACCCTGCGGCTCGTGACGATACATTGAGGTCTTAAGACACGAAATGATCGGTCTGTGCAAGAAACTGAACAGTATTTATATAATTTTTTACCTCTGATCCACCATTGCGGATTGCAACTGTCTTGAGCACGTTCACAAGATTTTTTTATATCAACAAGGTTCTTATTAAAATCATCCTGTCTACTACATATAGGAAGAACCTTGTTGATATAAAAAAATATTTTATTGTAGAGGATATAAGGTTAATCAAATTCAAGTAGTGGAATAAAAAATTTAAGACAAGTCTCGTTCGGATTTATTAATGAAAAAAAGAAGAAAAGATTCTCTGTTATGTTTACTACCAAATACACTAAACGCTCAGAGCAAATCAAAAAGATAATTCACCAACATTGGCACATTTTTCAATCTGATGCAAGACTTGAATCTCTCCATAATCCCCCTCTCATGGTGTTTAAACGTGGACGTAATTTAAGAGATTTTCTAGTGAGATCAGATTTGTCTCCTCCATCTATAACAACTCAAATTACATTGACACCTATTCCAGAAGGTAACTACCGTTGTGGTTTGTGTAATCAATGTAACTATACGTATCGTTGTACATCGTTTAAACACCCACATACCGGTAAATCGATTCCCATTAAAGGAATAATAAGTTGTAAAGCCAAAGAGGTCATCTATCTCATAACCTGTCCTTGTGGTAAATCATATGTAGGAAAAACGATTAGAGAACTTAAAACGGACATTGCTGAACACCGTAGTACTATAAGATGTAAAAATATGAATTATCCATTATCAGTGCACTTTACTGATTTTAATCATGCCATCACTTCATTACGTTATATAGGAATCGAGAAAATATCTTCACCGAGGAGATGTGGTGATTTGGACCAAATACTACTTAAACGGGAGGCTTTTTGGATCCATAAATTGAAAATCTTGACTCCACATGGTTTAAATGTTGATTTTGACTTAAAGGTCCCATATTGTCAAAACTGAAATTTTCTGGCTTTTTTCATTATAACTGAGGTCTAGCTGCTATGTAACTACCATATAAATTTCAAAACAGTCAGTCCACAGTAAAATGCACACAGCCTGCATAAAGTAGCTGTGATTTTTCATGAACCGTTGTGACTTCCGTAAAAAGTTGATGTCAGGACTACACAGTCACCACCTTCAGTCCGAGCACAGCCCACCATCCCACTCTCCTTTTGCCAAACCCCCAGACAACATCGCGTCCATGCCATTGCTGAGCAACAACAACACGGAAACATGTAAACACGGAAACATGTGTCGAAAAGGTTAACTTAAACCTTGAAACCAGATCGGCCGACCTGTAAAGTTACACTCTCACTCAAAGGATGGACGATCTGACAGGATTGTTACTATGAGGTGGATCACATCTAGCGTGTAAAGTAAAGACAAACTCACCGTGTCTATCTAGTCATGATGAAGATGTATATACATTTCAATTTCAGCAGGCATCTATTTTTACAGCTACATTGTTCCAGCCACAATTAATCATAACAATGTATAAACAATTACAAATGATTATATATAAATCATCGGTTTGTTGGTTTATACACATGCACACAGACATTATTTCATACACAACATAACTGTTAGTCGTGCGATGCAAGAAACATATGGCAAGAAATCTGTAGACGCACCCATAACAACAAAAGACAATACTTTATTCAACCTTTTCTGATAAGAAGTGTGCGTTGCAAACGCGAGCATTTTTGACGATCGTTTCTGTCCAGTCTGCTCGTTTTATCGCATTTAACCACAGCTGTAGCCGGGTTTTTCTCTGGCAGTGGCAGCAGATATGCAATCAAATGTCTAATTTGAGGCTGTATTACGTCGATTCTGGCACCTAACATCACAAGAAGATATTTTAAGCCCCTTTTGTAGCCGAACCTGCGCTGGTTTGAATGGGCCGCCTCCAGTTTCCCCTTTGTTTCGCTGCCTCCAGCTAGCGCTGTGACGTCGGCTGACCCTAGTTACCTGTGGTTGGCCTGGCCATGCGTCACTCAGAAAACAACAGGCCAATCAGAAGAGAGAATCATGAATATTAATTAGACAGGCCAAAATCGACCTGTTCTCAGCAGAGCTCCTGAGAAAGGAGCTGTAAAAATATATTGAGATGGTTTTTGGTACTTATACCGCAAATATATATACTTAAGGACATCAAAACCTAAAATAAAACTCCAGAAAGGTGTAAAATATGGGACCTTTAAGTTGTTTTTTGTAAGCTTAATGTAATAATATGATTTAAAATATTGTTTGCTTGGAATTTTCTTTGTTGTTTTGGTGCTTGATCAATTCATCAATGGATTGACTTGTTCATTATAATTATTTCTGTGTCAGAATCTAATTTATAATCTGTTAATTTAATGTTTTGGTGATTATTTTGATGCAATATTGAAAGAGAGCTGAACTGGATGATGCCATCACTGAATCATCAATGAACTGACTTTAGCTGAAAAATTGACTGATTGTTATTGTCTCCTTGCATTATTGACAAACTATTTTCCCGTTTAACACTGTAAAGCTGCTTTGACACAACCAGTATTGTATAAAGTGCTACATAAATAAAGGTGACTTGACTCTCTTCATGGTGTAACTCGTGCTCTCTGAGGGCTGTTATTGGATGTCAGATTGGAGGTTATTGAATCATTCCTGACGGACCAATGAAGA
Source organism: Sinocyclocheilus grahami (assembly GCF_001515645.1). Taxonomy (NCBI): domain Eukaryota; kingdom Metazoa; phylum Chordata; class Actinopteri; order Cypriniformes; family Cyprinidae; genus Sinocyclocheilus; species Sinocyclocheilus grahami. The sequence continues at coordinate 983,970 of NW_015505853.1, forward strand.
GTTAGAACAATATGTGAGAGATCAGGCCGCTGTGATCCAATCACTTCTGATAGAGTCCTTCTGACTGCAGCGTTTGATATTGTCTTATAATACACGATAAATGAACTTCACCTTTACTGCTCCTCTTCTGTTCCTGTGGAGAGTTTGAACCGATATATGAGCCGAACTGATGAAATAAGACAGTTGAGGTCATTAGGACGAAATATTACTGAGATTAAAGACAGCGTCCATCGTTGTGACTATTGCTTTAGACTGATTGTGTGTGTGTGTGTGTGTGTGTGTGTGTGTGTATGTGTGTGTGTGGAGTTAATATATGTTTGAATGAAAAGAATAGTGAGTAGAAAATAAATATTCTGTCATAATTTTCTCACTTTCATGTCATCCTGGAAAATTTTCTTCACAACAGGAACACAAAAGGAGATTTAGATGCTGCTCTTTTCCATACAATGAAAGTGACCAGTGGATGCAGAACTCCAAATACAAAAATAAAGATACAGCTGAACATCTCCTTTTGTGTTCTAGTGAAGAGAGAAAGTCATACAGGTTTGAAATGATGTGTGGCTGAGTAAATGATGACAGAAATTTCATTTTTGGGTGAAGTTATGCACCTTTGTTTCAACATTTATATTGCAACCATTCTTATACAGACTATACCGTTCCTAAGTTTGTGACTAGCAAGTTTATTTTTATTATTATTATTGAAAGAAATTCATACTTTTAATCAGCAAGGATGCATTAAATTGATCAAAAGTGACAGTAAAGACATTTATAATGTTACAAATGTTTTCTATTTCAAATAAATGCTGTTCATCTGTGAATCCTGAAAAATAAAATGTATCAGTTTCCACAAAAATATGAAGCAGCACAACTGTTTTCAACACTGATAATAATCAGAAATGTTTCTTGAGCAGCAAATGATTTCTGAAGGATCATGTGACACTGAAGACTGGAGTAATGATGCTGAAAATACAGCTGCGCATCACAGAAATAAATTACATTTTACAATATATTCAAATAGAAAATTGTTCTTTTAAATAATAATGTTCACAATTTTACTGTATTTCTGATTAAAGAAATGCAGAGACTTCTTTCAAAAACATGAAAAAGTCTTACCAACCCCAAACTTAAAAGGCAATCTCAATTCAGTTCTGAATAATGCACAATGCTGAAGTTGTTGTGATTATTCAGAAGTTGTTTTTGGGGGCTGTTAAATGAATCTTCTTCCTCCTCAGATGCATGCTGTGAGCAGAGATGCGCAAACACACAGCGCTGTGCTCAGTAACAGGTGTCAGCACTTGACGGTAATCACATCAGTCACTCTCAGCAATCACACACACACTGAACGCAGCCTCGTCCAAATGCCACTCATGTGTGATGACAACAAAACGACAAACACGGGCGCTGATCTGAGACTCAACCTGCAAATCAAGCAGAGAACTTCACATGCGTTTGTGTGCTTTCAGAGGACCTCACAGCTCACCATCACGAGACGTAAAGCATGAATTGCTCAGCTATTTGACTATTCATTATAATGTTTATATATATTTGCTCTGAAATGGCTTTAAAGAGTGATTCTCCTTACTCCGAGGAATCATTTCAACCAAACTGCAAACTTAGCAAAGCAGATTCCCTTAGACTTTGCAATAATGAATAAATAATGCACTATACTTCTATAACAGTTTAAGTTGTTAAATAAATCTTACATTTTGCATTACTACGTTACAACATTTTACGGTGTATAAATTAATATTTTTGTAATATGAACAAACATAAATTAACAACGAACAACTGAATATTTATAACATTAGATGAATGAATTCTATAATAATTGTTGTTTGTTGTTAGATCATAAACGCAACAGAATGAATTGAAACTTTTTGTAAAAAGATTCAAAATATCTAAATGCAAAAACTAAAACACAGCAAAAATCTGTAAAACATTTTTTTTAAATACAAGTATGACCATTTTCATTAATATGCACCAATATTGTTGCATTTCTTTTAATGCTGATAAGTTGATTGCGCTAACAGAATTTTGTTGTATAAACATATGTAATGGCAATAAAGACTATAACCTAACCAATATGACTGTTTAGAATAATAAAAAACTAACTTACCTACATATATTTCCACTAAAAATACAATTCATTACACTGAAAAAAAACCTGGTGTTGAAACAATTTTTACTCAGAAATTGCCAGTAAATTTCACAAATAATTACAAAAAATCTGTAATACACAGAGTTAAAATTTTGACATAAAAAGCCTATATTAGTATTTTTTGTAGTATGTACTCCAATAATCTTATTTACAACCTTTTTTTCCATGTATATGAAAAACATCATGCAGATGCTTCCATGAACATTTGTTAAATGATGCAAATGAATCGGTTTTGAATCAATTCATCGATTAAAAAAAAAGATTTCAATTTAACAGAATTTTTGCTACTGAAGTTAAATCAAAGATGCTATTTAAAGCATCTCTTAATGCTCTTATAAATCCCTGAAAATAAACTGGATCTATAAATAAACCGCACTGTATCGCTGTTCTTTCAGTTCAGCGTGAACCTCTGAGTTTATAAAAAGGGGTCAAGTGACATTTCTCTGCCAGTTAAAAAGAGAAGAGTGTCTATAAATGGAGTGTGTAGCATCTGACAGCATCACATTCATTAAGCTCAGCTTCACACTAACATCATTACGAGGGAAACGGCTAATCTGCTGCTCGTGACAAACACCAGCCTCCAAACAAACTGCTCGTGGAAAATGAAGCGTTTGTCGGGTCATGGAATGTTGGGACATTCTGTTTTGATGCTACAACAAACCTTCTTGACTTGATTAGGAACCCCATGGCAACGAGGTAAGTGTCTGTTCTAATTCCACAGAAACAAGAGCGTGCAGGGGAGCAACAGGAGAAACACTACCTAACGTTAACTACCTACACCAACTTCAACTGCTGTGGTTTAGCTATTTAAAGCATCTCTTAATGCTCTTATAAATCCCTGAAAATAAACTGGATCTATAAATAAACCGCACTGTATCGCTGTTCTTTCAGTTCAGCGTGAACCTCTGAGTTTATAAAAAGGGGTCAAGTGACATTTCTCTGCCAGTTAAAAAGAGAAGAGTGTCTATAAATGGAGTGTGTAGCATCTGACAGCATCACATTCATTAAGCTCAGCTTCACACTAACATCATTACGAGGGAAACGGCTAATCTGCTGCTCGTGACAAACACCAGCCTCCAAACAAACTGCTCGTGGAAAATGAAGCGTTTGTCGGGTCATGGAATGTTGGGACATTCTGTTTTGATGCTACAACAAACCTTCTTGACTTGATCAGGAACCCCATGGCAACGAGGTAAGTGTCTGTTCTAATTCCACAGAAACAAGAGCGTGCAGGGGAGCAACAGGAGAAACACTACCTAACGTTAACTACCTACACCAACTTCAACTGCTGTGGTTTGTAGGAAAAAACAGCTGATTATTGGGCAAGTCAGAAGGAAGAGGGCCTCTGGGAAGAAAAGACTATTTTACCTATAGGTATGATATTCACAAATCAAAATGTAGTCACTAGAAATGTAACTTAGTCACTAGAAAGAAAAGAAGACCCTTTTTTTTTGTGATGCAAGTATTAAATTAATAAATAACAATTAAAAAATGCATATGGAAAAAACGTTACGTAATGTTAATTTTATTGTGATTACTGGTAAGGTATTAAGCTTTATTAAACAAAGAATATAATTGCAGTTTATTTATTTGTTTATTATTCGATGTAACTTTTAAATAAATAAAACAATAAAACAAAATGTATTCATTTTTTCCTATATGGAAAAAAGTTATGCAATTTTAATTTTATTGTGATTACTGGTAATGTATTAATCTGTAATAATCAAAGAATATGAATACAGCATTTTTGTTAGTTTATTATTTAATAAGTATAAATAAATAATGAAACAAACCTAATAATCCATATGGAAAACAAGTTCATGTTGATTTTATTGTGGTTACTGATAACTTAATCAATAATCTTTATTAAAATAAAGAATATGAATATTTAAGAATATTTAAGTTTGAAAGAAATTAATCAAACAAACCTAATTTTCTATATGGAAAAAGTTTTATTGTGATTGCTGGTAATTTAATCTAAAATAAATCATATGAATACAGTATATTTAATAGTTTATTATTTAATTTAAGCAATTAATAAATACAGAAATAAATGTGCAGAATAAGACCGATAATGCAAAGTGTAAATGTAAAGCAAAGGTCCCAGAATCCAACATGAAAACATGAAGATCCCAATCAGAGCTTTTCCATCTAAATGATGAGCATCTGAGTAGGTTAATCATGTTAATCATTGTGTACCGCATATTTAGAGGCTTCCTAATTGTTATTAATGATCAAGTCTTTCATAGATCAAGCATGACACTGTGTGCAGTGCGTCTTTAAATGGCTTCATATGACAGATTTTCTACAATGTGAATCTTTGAATACTTTGGTTTCAGTTTAATTCATGGAAATATGATCCAGTTCCAAAATGATTCCCTGCAGCTTTCGTTTTGTGTAAATGAAATTCTGTGCTATTTTGGTTGGCATATGGCAAATGCAATAAACAAAAGTTTAAAGATTTAAAAAGTTGAGCAGCTTTGTTGCTGTTGTGATATAACCAAGGAGTTTCATATTGCACTTTTTCCAGTTAGTCACTAATATACTAGTAAGTTAATAAGGATTAGCAACTTAATTGATGGTTTAAATCAAATTGTAGAAACAAGAGTGTGTGAGTGATTCAAAGACACAGACCTCTCAAAGAAAATTCATAGGTCTTCAAAAATGACATTAAAGCAGCATAAAAATCAGTAAATAAGTGGTACATTTGAAAGCTATATGAAGCAATATGGCAGCTTTGTGAGGAACAGACTGAAATGAAAGTCTTACTCACTATCATTTAGAGTTTAGACCAGAAACTAAAAACTAAAACTATTGAAAAACAATATTAAAACATTCCATTAATTGAAATAATAATAATAATAATTGAAATTTTTTTTTTAAAAAAGCTGAATAAAACACACAACGACATTTGTAAAACTTAAACTAAAATTAAAATGAAAAATGTAAAAAATCGAATTAAAATATGAATAATACTAATTGTAAATTAATGATATTAAGCATTTTTATTTTATTTACTTTTTTCATCTCAGTCACATCTCTTCTAATGGTGAGAACAAAGTAAATAATATGTGCAATTACATTCAATTAATTAAATAAATAAATATTGTTAAAGGCATATAGTTAAATACATTATTAAATAATATAAAACAAACATTAAAAAATATATTCATGGTGAGAACAGTAAATAATATCATAAATACAATTAAAATTTATAAGAAAAAAATGAAAAAATATATTCGGGTGATACTTGGCATGATTTGAAATAGTTTTTTGTTTTTTTTATTTACATGAAAAACTGTGCAGTTACTGAATCACTCGATGCATTGAAAAGATTCAATTTCAAACAATGCTCCATTCACAAAATGTATGCAGTTGCTACTTCTCAAGACTTTTCTTAGCTTGTATGACTTTGTTTGATCGAATGACTTCAGAATACTTGAAACATAGTGCGCAAGTTGTATGGACTGCTTTTATGAAAGTTTAATGAAGTTTTTGCACTTTTAAGAAGTTTGAAAGCCTCAGTCCCCATTTATTGCAACTGGATGGAAAAAACAGCCACATTTTTTTAAATATCTTTTATGCTCCACAAAAGAAAGCCAAATGATGGCAGTATTCTCATTTCTAGGACAACAATTTCTTTAATTTAGCTCTACAACAGCAAGTATCTGAAGTTTCTGCTCAAACTCTTTAGACTCAGCAGCTCTAACAGCACGATTCAAACTCCTCACATCTTTCAGCAGCAGAAAACACAGCCAGCTCAGCCTGTCCTCTATCGTTTGACCTGGAGGGCTTTCCCTGCACAAGCGCCAGTCGTTTACATTCTTCATTTAATTTTCCCAAGGCCTGCTCCGAACAAAATCATTACAGGCATCTTTGGAGACAAATATCCACACCTGAGCCAACGGCACCACAACGCGCACATGTGAACTATAATATATAAGACAGAACTGACAGCAAATAAAACAAATAACAGAGTGAATGTACACAAAAAAGCTCTAAATAAAAGACATTCAATCTGTAACTGCAACCTACAGCACAAAGCACACATCCAAGAGCGTTCCATTACAGTTAACCATCGCCACTGCTGTTCATTACGCTCAAATGGTGACAGACAGGTGTGTTAGACTGGCTAAAGGAAAAACGGCCACACACACACACACACACACTGTTCAGAAGTGTAAATGCATCACATGCATGCGGCTCTTCACAAACAGCATCTGTGGAAATTACTGAATTACTAAATGTCAATAAACAAACCTGTCAGCCAATACTCATTTATGTGCTTAATAATGACATGCAAACTTGTTTGAAGTGGAAAGTGTGATGCATTTTGCTGATAGAATTATGAATATAGTCGTGATGCACCGAGATTAATTTTCAGTCCGAGTTGCCAAGGTGACATTTCTACTATTTTACTAAAACTGAAAAACTAAACTAAAAATAAAAATAAAAGGAAAAAATAATAATGAACACTAAATAGACAGAACAAAATAAGCCTAACTCAAATTTAAACTTAAAATTAAAATGAAAACAGAAAAATATAGTAGTACTATGACTACTAACACCTCAGTGAATCAGTTCAATCCGTGAATTGAATCAAACTGATTCAAAATTCTGATTCAGTGAATTGTTTGTGTCATCACGTGACGTCTGAAAATACTGAAAAACAGAGAGACATTGAGTAAAATCCCACCTCGCTCAGTCTAGATGTATTTTACTTATTCATAACACTCTAAAGCTGCTTTGTTCCAAACACTCACATCTCGCTGCAAATTATTTTAGAAGTCTGTACTTATTTTACTGAACCTATGGGAGACATTAGGAAACATAATGAAGACTTTTATGATCCCGAACAAGATTACTAAGAGTAAACAGCTGACATTCTGCAGCAAACTACATCTCCACACAGATTCAGATGCATTAGAGACTCACTCATTATGTGCTCGAGAACATTTTAACTCCCAGATACACCGTATATGTGTTCAGTGTTCAGTGTGTCTCCTCTGCAAAACAGATTTAGGTTGCATCCAAGCGGCAACCTTCCGGTCTCTCTCGTGAAGCCAACACCGAAGTGACTAAAACTGCAATTCATCGACTGGCCGCTAGAGGCTGGCTCCAAAAGGGAGTCAGTCCCATAGACTCCCCATGTTAAAATGCCCAAATTTACAGCAGAAGAAAATATGTTTACAGCCTGGTACAAAAAATTATTTTAGTCTATATAGCTTTTTTTGCCCTTCATGACAACTGTGAGGGGGGTGATTTTTTTTTTTATAACTCATCCGTTTTAAATTATATTAAGCCTTAAAAGAGACATATTATGCCCCTTTTTACAATATGTAATAGAAGTCTCTGGTGTCCCCAGCATGTGTCTGTGAAGTTTTAGCTCAAAATACTCCACAGATCATTTATTATATCATTTTGAAAATGCCTATTTTGAGGGGAAGCAGAAACACGCTGTTTTTCGGGCCTGTCTCTTTAAATGCAAATGAGCTGCTGCTCCCCGCCCCCTTTTCCAGAATAGAGCTGCGCCATTACAGCTCTGACCTGCTAAAAAAACATATTTTTTGGTTCTGATTATCATGTTAATCACGCTGAAATTATGTGTTTTAAAGCATACGAGTTTAAACTACTGATATACGGTTTTCTAATTCATCTTTGACGATAGTGGTCCTGACAGAAACACACATGAGTTACAAAACAGTCGGTTATGTCTGTGAAGGTAAACTGCTGGGAAATAAATCGCATGTTTATTTTAGATCTGTGTGGCAGCAGAAATATACATTAAATAAATCAATAAATCCACTGCTCTCTTGTCTCCTCTGAGGCTGGGACTGTAAATAGTGTTCTGTGCTCATCTGTGCAGCCAAAGACAGAACAGTTAGCATGTTTTGCTCAAACTTTCACCATGGCATTAGAACTACTACACCGTTGTCACTTGCGAAATAAAAATGACGGCGCCGTGGGTGGAAACTTACAGATTATGGGGCTGTAATATTATAATGAGATCCCACGTCACCAAGGGAGCGAAATCAGATGCGCTAGTTTTCTCAGACGCTTGCAGAAAAAGGCTAACCAAAACAAAGTTACTGGGTTAATCTTTTTAACGTTTCCTTGACTGGTAGATGCACCGGGGACCTGCTTATAGCACTTAAAACCTGGAAAAGTCCGATTTGAATGATGTCACCTTTAAAGTTCTGCATAATTAAGGGCGTGGCCATTTGAGTGACAGGTGGATTGCCGTTGCTGTCACCGACATCGCGCTTGGTAGGTGTGGTTTCAGCAACCAGCTCCCGCCTCTTTGCTCATTTCCGATTATCCAGGAGTGACGCGCTGCCAAGATGGCGACGGCCGGCTCCGCCCACTTTGCGCTTCAAAATCGCTCTTCAGAAACCTACAGGTGACGTCACGGACACTACGTCCATGTTTTTATACAGTCTATGGTTGCATCATAAATGTACTTGTGTGGGGTTCATTTCATAAGAGATCACCAAATTATTCATTAGCTGTCTGAATGCTCAGAGTTTGCCTTGTTCCTTTCAATTCTCGGACTGACTTGCATTTAACAAATCAACGCATTAGCAATGCACGTGTTAAAATCAAATCAAACTACCATTCTGAGACAGATATATGCACTCTGGTCTCATAATCCAGACAAAGACAATCAATATAGTCAATAATGGTTGATCTGACAGGTGTAACCAGCAGGTGTCAGTGAGTAATAAAAGGCTTCGGCTAAACTAGTACACAGCTCATTAACTTCACATGTTATGAAACAGAACATCTGTTTTTTACAATAGATTTCAATGGTCTTTAGAAGAACAAAACACTTCATTTTAAAGATCTGTGAAATCAAAATCAACCCCAATTATTCTCTCCCTAAATGCTCATGTTTTGAAATAATCATTATTAGTATGTCAGTATGGCAGCTTGTTTCTGCCACAGAAAAAAAATTGCAACCTTTTCATCTCATTCAGACTTTTTCTTGTGAGTTTTTATCTCACAACTGTGACTTTTTTTCTCAGAATTGTGAGAAGTTCGCAATTGCAAGAAAAAAGTCAGAATTACAAGACAAGAATTGCCTTTTTTGTGGCAGAAATAAAAAACAGAATTGCAAGACATAACTCGGAATTGCAAGAAACAATGTCAGATTTCTGAGTTTATATCTCGCATTTCTGACTTATTTCCTCAGTATTGTGAGAAAACAGTCTGAATTGTGAGATACAAAAAACTCACAAATACCTTTTTACATGTTTTATTCGCTGGTGGAAACAGGCTTCCATATGTCACATTCTGAAGAGAAAAAAAAATATTGACTTCATAATCATTCATCAAATTATAAGAACTTGCTCTGCCTCTAAAATGACTTTTCATCTGACATCATGAATACCACATACTGTACTTTCCAACTCCACCTTCCAAACCACCGACTTCCATTCTGCTATGAAACGCATAATTTTCATGATCCAATCAATTCCTAATAAATAAAATAAAGTCTCACCCTGCTGCTTTTCTTAAATAGGTCACATTATGGAAGTAAACACAGAAATGGGTGCAAAATAAAATACAGTAAACAATTACTGCACAATACATTACTAGTTATTACACACAGCATATGCATCAGTTGAATTTAACTAAAGAATTAACAAAAGCTTTAGATAGATAGATAGAGCTTTAGATAGATAGATAGATAGATAGATAGATAGATAGATAGATAGATAGATAGTCTTCTCTCTATTTTTTTCTGCACTTTACTAAACCAAGTGATCATATACCACAGCAAATCACAGTAAATTCTCTCAGCAGCTCATGAAGTCATTTGGCTGTAAACAAAAGCCACACATCACACAGTCCTGAAATAAAACCCTAAAACAGCTTCTCCAGATATCAACATGTTTTATCCATCATGTCATTCACATGAGATTCACTGCAACAGGCCGTCTGATACACAGGCTGTGTCTCAAACCCTGTAAACTGCATCACAGACGCAGAGTCAGGAAATGTTGCTGACTTGGAAGTGTCTATTATGATGCCCAAAAATGCTGAACGCACACATAGGATGCCCAAAACTGATGTTCACATGAAATACGTCTGATATTTTGCTTAAAAATGATTCACACACTTCTGATGTCCAAACTACCGCTGACTTGGTACACGTCTGTGTTTATGTCCAAAATTGCTGTTGGATTGGAACACGTCCATACGAAGCCCAAGAACGTTGTTGACTATTAAGTGCATGAGCAAAAAACGTTGCATGCATCTCAACGCCGCGTGTATGTTTATCTCCAGACATGCAGCACGCGCGTCTAGCTTTGAGACGCGTCCAGCGCGCGCTGCTGCAAACGCGTTTATTTACATACAGAAACAGACTCACGTACCGGAAAACCCCGCCGCCGCCGCTCCGGAGGAAGATGCGCTCTGGAGGAAGATCCAGAAGGATGGAGGAGAGGAGCGCGTGTGTGAGATGAAATCAGCGGACGGACACACACATACAGCGAGCAGCATCACTGGCTGAACGCCGCGCACTGCGCATGTCAGTGCCGCACCGACCATACCGGCAGATCATCATTCACGGGACCCGCTCTCTGTCACTGGGGGTCTGTGGAGAATCTAAAACTGAAAACACGGAACTGTTTCATCGCATCTCTTACTATTAGCTAACTAACTACTGATCTGCGAAGCAGTAATTAGTTCATACAAATGTTAATGCTCTTTATTAATTTATTAATTGAGGAAATCAACATTTTTATATTGAGGGCCCTAGGAAGAAACTTGTTATATTAAAGATTACTTGTTATTTATTTATTTATTTTTTATTATTATACTGGGTAATTATTTAAGAACAACATTCTTTAAGGGGAAGAGAAGATATTGCAAATAAATAAATATTTAATAAGTAATTATTTAAGAGCAACATTCTTATGCATATTTAAATGTTCTTATTTATGCATAGTAAAAAAAATTACAAAAATAAAATAATACATACATTTGTTTCCTCTTTAACGGGGGGTTAATATTACATATGCAAATAAATAAATAAATATAATCATAATTATTATTATTATTGTTATTATTTAAGCAGGTAATTAAGAGCAACATACTTAAAATGGCATTACAATATTTTCTTCTCATCTTTAAGGGAAGTAGGAAAACAATTCAGAATAATAATGAAAAAATACTGTAAATACAACAATAAACAACAATTTTGGCAAATAATGAAGAAATAACTTGCAGCCACAAATATGTTACAGTGGTGTGGTTTGGACAGCTTTTTTCCCTTAATAAAATAAACAATCATTTAAAAACTGCATTTTGTATTTACTTGCATTATCTTTGTGTAATATAAAAATTTGTTTGATGATCTGAATCTTTTAAGTGTGACAAATATGCAAAAAAAACAAAAAAAAACAGGAAGGGGGCCAACACTTTTTCACACCACTGTATATCTAAACCATTTACAATAGTTTGAAATAAATAAATCAACAAACAAACAAACTGCTAGAAATCATAGTATTTTCAAAATGTACAGAAAATGTAAGAGCATCAGGATATAAAACATCTAAGCATTCAAGCACATCTGCACAACATCTCCATAAGTAAATATCTGTATATCTCCATAAATAAATATGGCGAGGATGGTCATTCAGACCAGGTGTGTTTTTGAGGACAAAGTAAAAGAGGGTCAGATAAGGTACAAAAACAAAAAACATAATAATAAAGCAAGACTGGATTTGATGTTCACCTGCAATGTGCTAGATGTACAAAAATAAATAAATAAATTAATTAAAAAGACAAAAATTAATCAAGTAAGATACCAGGGTCTGTAGAATTAGCACTGTACACCTTCTAGAAAACACGCATATAAGCTGTTTTTTGGAATTTAGCTGGTTTGTTTCCAGGCCAAAGTAGTCATATACAGTACCATCTCAAAACATGGTCTATATTCTCAGGCCTCAATGGAGTGAAGTGTACATCACCTGAAGAGAAAAGCACAAATAGGACAAATAGTGCAATGTAAAGAGAGAAAAAAACCTAAATAACACATACAGTGATGCTGGAAATGTAAGTAAAAGCAGATTCCGCCTGCTATTTGATCACTACGAGCACATCATTTAGTTTGAACAGAAACTGTGATGAAATAGACATCAATCATCACAAACACATTCAGATTCACTTTGAATGGGAGTCAAATGGACCTGTGGCAGAACTGCAGTTCAGAGCTTTAACAAGGCAGATGTGTTGAAGAGCACAACACAAGCAAGGAACATTATTATTCAGGATGGGTTTGTAGCAAACAGAGGACTCTTTCCTCCGAGCTCACATCTACTACACTATTCCAGAGAAAAAACAGCCTGTAATCACACTTTTCCTTATTTACCGAAGCATAAGAACCATTTATCATTTTGTTTTGCTGCAAATTAAGCAAGCACAAATCAGGGGAAAATTTTTTAATTAAAAATAAAATTAAACAAGTACATATCTGGAAAATAATCAAGCTGGAATATCATGCAACTATTTATTAGTTTATTTTATTGAAACATCAGTGCATCTATTTATTTTATTATATTATATATAATTTTATTTTATACTTTTTTTTACATCATTTTATTATTTAAATTTTTTTTACCAGATATTTATTTAAAAGCAACATTCTTAATCACATTTCCCTTATTTACTAAGTTTAAAAACCATTTACATTACGGCAAATTAATCAAGTATATATCTGAAAATTTTTCTATTTTTTTATTTTATAATTCAGTTTACGATTATTTTATTTTTTTTATTTTATAATATTATTTTATTTTACCAGCTATTTATTTAAAAGCAAAATTCTGAACCGCACTTTTTCTTAATTACTGAAGCCTTATATTTATTTTATTTTATATCATCAGGCGTTTATTAAGAGCATCATGGCACGGCAATATCTTGGAGTTCTCTTCAAGGGTGGGAAGGTGAACGATTATGAATATATTTTTTAATAGGAATAATAATTGAAAATACTGTAAATACAACAGATTATATCTATGTAATCTGTTATGGTTTTATAGAGTGTTAAAACTTCAATAAAGGCCCATATATATGTAGTGATCTCTTGATAGTTCAGCAGCAAAACTATGAATTGTGCTGAGATCTGCTCATATTTACATACTGCCATCTACTGTTCACACAGTCTCTTCACATTTACCACGGTAACAGACAATTAGATTCTATTCACATGTGAATTTACATGCACTAGATCCATGCATCCACACACGATTAAAATCATAATTAAATGAAAACATGAATCTTCTTCTCTCGTCTGTCTTACTTAAAGACTGCGTTATCAACCATCTTTATTCAGCTGAATAATGAACAGACTAAATTGAGTCTAATTTTAAGAGTTATTCAGCGTTAACACGCTGTCAGATGGTTGCTTTTTGACAAATTAACCCTCCTCATTTGCTCTCTGTGGGATCAGAGCCTCATAAATAATGAAAATCAGTGCTAATGCAAATAGTGTGCAGGAGGAAGCAGAAATAATCTAATAGAAAACAAGTTCCATTGAGAAATGTCAGATTCATTAACATTTATAACCTCAAATTAAACCTGGTCCTGTCAGTAAGATGCACTGACATAATCATTTCCATCAGGGGAGGGTAAATAAGTAAGCTCAAAGAAAATAGAAATACCCAATGTCATGCATGAAACAGAACTCAATTACCTAACATATAAAAATGAATCAAAATAACAGCCTTTCTCAAAAAACACAAGGGGTAAACAAGCTACATTTGATGTAAAATAAGGCTTTACAGCATCACATTCATCAGCTGAAGAGATATGCATGTTTTCTCTACATTTATTTAAAAATAGAATAAAAACATTAGGGATGGAACCAATTTTCATGAGCTAGTTCATAAAGAGACTTCAGTAATGAATGCTGTCGATTTGACTGGCATTTTCAGAAAATTCAGTGAGGCTGTGGAGTTGAACAATGCAACATGAGTGGCGTGGTGAAATCACACAGGTGTATGTTTTGGGACTAATGCAGCTGATTCTATATATAGGACTGTGATCGCAGGCTCATTGATTGCACGCAATTGGCCACGGTGATGCGCGCTGACACGCACCGCTCCGCTCCGCCTGCAGATGGCAGCAGTGCCGCGCGCTTCATCGCTCCCAAAGTCATACACAAATACAGAAATAATGAAAAAGTGGATTAACTGAAAATACTATAATATACAACATATAAGACTACTGATAATAGGCCATATAGATAACAGGTAATATTTTAGTCATTTGTTAAGTCAAAAGTTTTTTAAGTACTTAAAATATATAATAATAATAATATTTTTTCGTGATTTGATATTTTGCTATATGATGCAATCATTTTTTATCACAGATCTTTCATTTCAATTTAATTTTGGTTGAAGATTGAGTTTTTTTTGTCACTTTTAGTATCTTTAAATGTCCACAGTTTTTATTCTTATTTTTTTTTTCTTTATTCTTATTCTTATTTATTTTTGTTGCCTTGACAACTAGCTGATTTTTTAAATTCCAGTTAATATTTATTTCATTTCAAGTAACATTTTTCTTTTAGTCTTAGCGTTAGTTAACTAATAACCCTGATAATAGGTTATACAGTGTTCCCAAAAACTGTTTTAGCCACTTATTAAGTCAAAAAAAAAAAAAAAAACTTTTGCTATTTTTCTTGGCTTGATATTTTATGATGCAATAATAGAGTGTTATTTTAGTATCACTGAGATACTATTCTAGTTTTAGTAATGTTTAGAATACATTTTAATTTTTCTATTTTCCATTTTCCTTTTTTATGTAATTTGTCATTTGTTTTTTAAATATTTATATAGTTTTATTAAATGTATTATCATATTACTTCAGTTTTGGTTTTTTATTCAATCAAGTTAAACTAAATTAAAATGAGAAACATTGCTTTGAAACTAGTTAAAATGAAAAAGAAAATTATATATTTTATTCCAGTTAATGTTTATTTTATTCAAATAATGATTTTTCTTTTTATTTTGTTTGTTTGTTTGTTTTAATTTTACTATTAACTAAACCTGCACTCTAAAAATGCTGGGTTAAATACAACCCAGTGCTGGGTTAAATAGGGACACACCCAGCAATTGGGTTGTTTTGACCCAGCGGTTGGGTTACTACCCAGAAGGTTGTGTTAAACATTTAACCCAAACGCTGGGTCAAAACATCCCAATTGCTGGGTGTGTCCCTATTTAACCCAGCACTGGGTTGTATTTAACCCAGCATTTTTTAGAGTGTGGAAAAAAACTAAAAGAATTATGGCGTTGCCCATGTTGAACTGCTCCATAAGATCAGGAATAAAGGCAGAAGGGGAAATTGAATGTGTCTTCACACACTAAATAGTGTGCTAGCTTTCACACACACACACACACACACACACACACACACACACACACACACAAAATACAGGCTCAAGCAACTGCACTTGACACTTCAAGACACGCTTCACTTTTGTGCATAAAAACATCACGCTGTGAAAAACCATCCAACCAAAGCGATGAATACACAACATAAATATATTATTTACCAGCAGAGAATGAAGAGAACGTTGCCTTGCGAAAGCATTTTGTTTTCATCTTTTCATCTCTATAGCAGCCTGTTATTAAAAAGTTTTGAGCTTGTTGAGGACGTCATGCATATGTTCTCCTCACATGTCTCAGATCGGATGCTTCTCTCTTCATTGATTCACATTCAGAATTTGATCAGGTCAAATATTAAATGATGATGCTTTTATACTGTAATTTCTACATAGGCAGCGAATGAAGTGATTTAAATTGCTCTACATGAGTAAAGTAGTCCATAAATAGCCTTTTTTTTTTTGACTGAACTATATTATATCAATACTTATTTAAGAACAGAATAAAAAAAATAATATTTTCTTACTCAGTATTTTTGTCTTGTTTTCCAGTACAAATAAATAAGTATTCTTAAATCAAGATATATTTACTTATCTTAGATATTTAGCCTTGTTTTCAGAAATATTAACTGAAATGAAGAGAGTTTTTACTTAAAACAAGAAAAAAATATCTGTCATTGGAGTAAGAACATTTTTCCTTTTAATTAAGTAAATTTTTCTGACCCAGTTCTTCCCCATGGTTTTAAGCAAAAACTCACTTCTTTTTCATACATTTTTCAAAAAACAAGACTTAATATAGTCATTTTTCTTCTCAAGTAAATGTATCTTGATTTAGGAAAGTTTAGCTTTTTGTGCTGGAAAACAAGACAAAAATACTAAGTGCGATAATCTTTTTTTTTTTTTTTTTTTTTTTGCATGAACGTTTTTTTCATCGGCTATCTTGGAATGAGTTTCTGGCAATTCATTACAGTATTGTCCTCTCCAAGCAGGATAAATGTAATGCTATAGCCAAAAGAAGACATTTTTGACAACGTTTGGAACAGGATCACGGCTTAAAATGCTGTCTGGGTAGACACAGCTCACTAGGTTTTGGATTGTTGTGGTCAAAGTACTGAAATGAATGCAGAAGAAATAGTAAGCCTAATGTTACATTCATCAGAAATCCAGTGAAAAACACACTTACTATGACATTGAAACGTGTCCTGAAAATATGAACCAACTTCTGCATTAAATCTAAGCGATGAATGAAACATGCCAGTAACCCAATCACAAATGAGACACGACAGGAGACCATAAATCATCCACAGCTATCAATCAATGTTTCTGACAGGTTTAACACAACTGAACCAAAAACATTAAAAGTGAAGTTTTTTTTCTGAGGAAAGATTGTGCATTGTTTGTTTGCCACTCGAGGGAGCTACTGAGCCGTATTTTACTCTCCATTTCACCTTGTATTATTTTATAAACTGGTGTCCACTATTTGACTTGCACTCATTTTATTTTTTTAATGTCTTGAGTTGTTTTCCACATGTCAGATTTCACCCTGCGTTTATATACCACTAGATATCTTCCTCAACTCAGCGTATCTCGTCTGGTCTGCACCTGTGTAATCCAGCCGGCCTGATAAAGCTGAGGTTAGTTACCCCGGCTCTTATCGCTGAAGTCCAGGTTCAGTCCCTCGAGTAGCGTTCTCACTGTTAGAGCATTGTAACAGAAATCCTCCAGAATGGGTTGGGAATCTGTCGTGGATTTCAGCCAGAGCCAGACAAAGACAAGGACTCGCAGAATGGCAGTTTTCTCTGTGTGGTCTTGTATAGTTCAAGACAGATCCATCACAGACTCAGTTTATCTAGAAGGTTATCCTGTGACAAAACGAGAGATTGGAAGTCTTTGGACTCGCTGTATTCTTGTGCGGCAAAGTTTTCTGGGTGAAAAATGACAAAGTCTTTGATAAAAAATATTTCAAAGACTTAATAAAGCTGTGTATAATATGCACATTTTCTGTTATACACCGTATTTGCAACGGGGAAGTTCGCTACTTCTGTGAATGTGCGCGACTCACAATTCATTAACCGCTATTGGTAAAAAAAACAAAAAACGAAGTAAAATGTTTTTTACTTTCACAACGAAAAAGTGTCACACACCGCGGCCTTGAGTGAGCAGAGGCCGGGAGCTAGAGTGAGGAACGGCCGGAGGCCTAGAGTGAGCAGAGGTGGGCGGACTTGAGAGCGGCGCGGCCGGCGGATTCGAAGAAGGAGTGTCTGGAGGGCTTGCGGCAACCACATGTGATGACCCCGGGCTGGACGCTTCGTCCACGGTGAAAGCCGATCTTGAAGTTACGATAGGAAGGTATAGCTAATGTGGGGTAATATGAAGTAATCAGCAATCGTAGGATTGATTCATGCTTTTTTATGCCAGGTTGGAGTTATACACTGATTTTCTGTCATGGTCTGTGGACCCCATTAATAAAACTCTAGCTCCGCCACTGTTGCCAATTCCGCCCTTTTCCCACTGAATTGCGCTACTTTTAAACTGGTGCTGTGGGTTGATTTTTCCCAATGCGTTAAAGGTTTGGAATATTGCATGAATTACATTTGACTGAAATGATTGTGTTGAATTATTTTGCATTCTACCTATGATAAAACTGCAATTAATGTTATGTTTTGTGAAGGAGGGCAATAATGTAATCAGTGTACGACCAAACACCGTGTAACGCCATCTGCCACAGCAAGCCTAGTTTATGTAACTCCATCATTCTTGATATGCGCCAAAATGCGGTGCCGCCAACTCGTAGAGGTAAAACCACCCGTCCCCGCAAGATTTACTTTGGTTCCTGCGGGACCCCAATCCCAATGCCATCCTCTATTCCACAGGTAAAAATCCTTAATGTGGATGTGAATAGGGATGGGCGATACCTCTTATTTTATTTTCGATCCGATACCGATATTTTCAAGCCCAGTATCGTTGATATTGTTTCCGATACCGATACCTATAAACTAAACTGATCTTTTAAATTATTAAAACAATATAATCAGTAATTATACTCACTTAATATTCGCCATGTTTTTAACATTTCATAGGCCTTTTTTTTGTTTACACTGTCAGAAATAAAATATACTATAATTGTATTTTAGCGCTTTACTGTATAGTTGCTCAAAGGTGCAACTATACCCCTAAAAGGAAGCACATTAGTACCATACAAGTATGCATGCTTTAAGGGTAGATACGTTTCAAGGGTGCACCTTTGAGGGTTCCTCATGAAAAATAAACATGGTGTTACATAAGTACTAAAATGTATTATTATTATTATTATTACCATTGTAAATTTGTGGTTACGGCAGTTTTACTACAAATACTGTGGTAAACTGTGGTTACTGTAATAAAACCATGGTTAATTTTTGTAAAAGGCTGCCAGGCTATTGTACCCCTAAAGGTGAAACTTTAGCATATATTTTTTTCTGACAGATTTATTAACAGCAATTACAAAACATAACACAATCCATTTGAACTTTTAACAACCAGTTTAAATAAATGTACTTGCACAAACTAGCCAATTTAAAATAAATATTGCACAAAGGTTTGGGGTCAGTAAGATTTTGTAATATTTTTTAAAGTCTCATGCTCACCAAGGCAATGCACTTATTTGAAAAAACAAAACAAAACAGTGAAAGCAGCAATATTGTGAAATATAACAATTAAAAATAACTTTTCTATTTTAATATATTTTAAAATGTAATTTAAAATGCATCTGTGATCAAAGCTGAATTTTCAGCATCATTACTCCAGTCTTCAGTGTCACATGATGCTTCAGAAATCATTCTAATATGATTTGCTGCTCAAGAAACATTTATTATTATTGCTGGTTCATATTTGTGTCGAAACCGTGATGCATTTTTCAGAATTAATTTTATATATAGTAACAATGTTATGTAATGTAATAATGTAATAATGTGGCAATGGTTTCTTAAGATATACTTATGCTTCTGATGCTTTTGGGAAACGCAGCCCTATTTGAACAAGCACTGAGAGCCATGCTGTCTGTGATTGATTGGTTCTATCTTTCAGCATTTGTGTTCCGATGAGCAGGAGAAATGGTTCTATCCAACACAATTATTCACTAATATTGTCTATTTTTCCAATTAGAAGCTTATTTTATGCACCAAATGTCTTGATAAATAAATTAAATTAATGGTTAAAAAATGCATTTTAGAATCAATATTTTCATGTGAGGATCGATCCTTTCGATACAACGATCGGTATTGAAAATATCGATACTTAAGGATCGATCCGCCCATCCCTAGATGTGAATTTATTTCAAATATATGCTTCTCACGTGTGGATTTCATGAATATGCAGGCTAGTGGATTTAACTTCAAGCTCGACTTACTCATCCTCTATTCAAATATCGAACAAGACAGAGAGTCTTACTGTGACGGCTTGAATCTGCAGAGAGGATCTTTGATCACATCTGCTCCTCTGAGGACACGCCATGTTCTCACGCCTAGTCACTACACAGTGTCATTAACATCAAAGGATGAGGTGGAATAAAAAACAAGTTTAATCAATTTCCTCTCGCTCTCTCTCCTGTCCTATGAAAAATAAGAATTTTGGCTTTGTTAGCTACATTTGAAGTCCAGACTCAAAAGGTCTCGGGCAGTAATTACCTCTAACGGTTCAGAAAACATACAGCATATCGCTCGGGGAAGCTTTCAAATCATTGTTCAGCTTCACCTTCGAATCTCAGCAGTGGAAAAGAGGCCCAGCTGAATGCTCATTAACCAGCGTTTGGTAACCTGTATCGGATAGGAGACAGCAGCGGTTATTTTTGAATAATTACTCTGGAGTTCGCCTGTTAGATTGAGCTGAATACAAAAGGATTTCGCCAGAAATAGAGACAGAAGTTTTGTTTGCAGTATGCAATCTGTAAAAAAGCTAAATCTCATAAAGAGCTGTGACATTTCATGCGGGAAGAAGCACAAAGCGTGTGGGATTTGAAGTGCCACAAAGTGTAATACTCCAATAACAAAACTCAAAATAACACTGAGCACATGCTAATGTCAAAAAAAAAAAAAACTTCTTCAAAGTCGAGTGAGCTGCATAGAAAAGCATCGCAAGGCATCATATACATGCTCTCAAGATCAAATCTGATAAGATGCCTTTTATATTACCCAATATTGGCATGTGGAACTTATTTTATGTTTATTAAAGAAATAGATCACCATAAAATGAAAATTTGGTGAAAATGTAGTTACCCTCAGGCTATCCAAGTTTGTTTCTTCATCAGATTTGGAGAAATGTAGCATCACATCACTTGCTCAGCAATGGATCCTCTGCAGTGAATGGGTGCCGTCAGAATGAGAGTCCAAACAGCTGATAAAAACATCACAATAATCCACAAGTAATCCACACCACTCCAGTCCATCAGTTAACATCTTGTGAAGTGAAAAGCTGAGTGCTTGTAATAAACAAATCCATCAAGACGTGTTTAACTTCAAACTGTTGCTTCTGGCTAAAATAGTCAGAACAGCACTAAACAAATATGTGGGTGGATTTTGATGTGAGATACAACAGGAGATGGATTTTGTTTCACTGGAGAAAGCGTTATTATGGATTATGGACTCGCATTTTAGTCCAGGGGTGGCCAACGTCGGTCCTGGAGAGCCACAGTCATGCAGAGTTTTGCTCCAACCTTGATAAAACTCACCTGCCTGTATCGCTTTCTAGTAACCCTTAGACCTTGACTAGCTTATTCAGGTGTGTTTGATTAAGGTTGGAGCTGAACTCTGCAGGACTGTGGCTCACCATGACCAACGTTGGCCACCCCTGGACTAAAATGCGAGTCCATAATCCATAATAACGCTTTCTCCAGTGAAACAAAATCCATCTCCTGTTGTATCTCACATCAAAATCCACCCACATATTTGTTTAGAGCTGTTCTGGACTGTTTTTTGCTTGTAAACAGTGCTTGATCTGTGCAGATTTCTCTCCTGATTCAGGCGAGATGCAACGGTTTAAATATAAAAACATCTCAATGATGGATTTGTTTCTTACAAACATGCAGCTTTTCACAAGACGTTAACTGATGGACTGGAGTGGTGTGGATTACTTGTGGATTATTGTGATGTTTTTATCAGCTGTTTGGACTCTCATTCTGATTCACTGCAGAGGATCCATTGCTGAGCAAGTGATGTGATGCTACATTTCTCCAAATCTGATGAAGAAACAAACTCATCTACATCTTGGATGGCCTGAGGGTGAGCACTTTTTCAGTCAATTTTCATTTTTGAGTGACTTTTAAGAGTACTTTAAAAGTCCTTTAAGAGTATTACACTGTTAGTTAAGTGACATGTTAATGTCAAACTCTGACTGGAATCAATTGGGAATCGAGTGTCTCATTTGATTCATGTGAGATTACTATTTGTGTGGTGTGGGTGTCTGCCTAGGAAGACTGCTTCAAATTAGTCACTTTTCAGGTTTCATTTCAGTTAGTATACTGCCTTAGAAGGCAGTTGCCTATGTAGGGAGTAGACAGCAATGGAACTGACAAGGGAAATCACAGAACTCAAACCAATTAAAGTAGTACTTCAGTATCAGACAGCTAGAGAGCAAACAGATGTTGTATTTTGAGTGGCTGGGCTGTAAAGCCTGTTCATGATCAATACTCTCTCTCTCTCTCTCTCTCTCTGTGTGT
>NW_015505853.1:1006433-1010464 GCF_001515645.1 Sinocyclocheilus grahami
CTCTCTCTCTGTGTGTTTAATCATCATATGTCTCTCTCTCTCTCTTTCTCACTCCAGCGGACAGGAGTTCGACAGCATCTCATCAGTAAGACTAACCACAGTCTCAGCACTGTGATGGGCACCAGGATGAACTAACACTCCTCCATTCAAGGACACCAAAACATGTAGAAAATACATACATAATATTATTATAAATACATTATATAACTACATATATATTGTGCTATTTCAAGAAGTACAAATGCTGTTTATATTGAACAAACGCAGCTCACCAAGGCTGCATTTATTTGATCAAGAATACAGTTAAAAATGTAATAGGCCTATTTTGAAATATTATTAAAAATGAAAGTAACTGTTTTCCATTTGAATATATTGTAAAATGTCATTTATTTCTGTGATCAAAGCTGAATTTTCAGCATCATTACTCCAGTCTTCAGTGTCACATGATCCTTCAGAAATCATTCTAATATGCTGATTTGCTGCTCAAGAAACATTTCTGATTATTATCAGTGTTGGAAAAAGTTCTGCTGCTTCATATTTTTGTGGAAACTGTGATATATTTTTATTTTCAGAATTGTTTAATGAATAGAAAGTTCAAAAGAACAACATTTATGTGAAATAGAAATATTTTGTAACATAGTAAATGCAATGAGCCTCGCTGAATAAAAGTTTTATAAAATAAATATTTATTTATAAATAAAATATTTACGAATATACATACATGAAAGAAAAGCACTTACAATGTAAGTCTATGAAGCAAGACATTAGAGGCTTTAAAAGCAGAAATGTACAGCTAGTATTTTTGTTTTGTCAATGTTCTGTATTCATGTCATATTGCATGTATTTCTATTGTAAGTACTACTGTATACTATAATTTAAATTTTTTTCTAAGAAAGAAAACTGAGGGACTTTAATTGCATACTGTGGTATAGTTAATAAAAACAAGACGTTTGGGCTAGACATATCGAAGGACTTTCTTTGGATTGGATAGTGAGCATAATAATGACATACAGTATGATGAAATATGATGACTTACTGTGTGATGAACATATAGGATTTTCTCTGCAGCAGTCTCCTCTCACTGCTGAGAGCTGTGCTCGCACTTCACCTGAGATCAGGCACTGCGGAGGACAGACAGAACAGTGATTAACATGAGCTTATTAAAACGGCATGTGCATGATTAATCAAAAACATGCTGTTTATTAGTATGCTGTTTTAAACAGTTGGAGTTTCCAATTACTACTACCCAGAATGGTGGACGTCGAACATAGTCGCTTTATTTCTTATTTATATTTATTTTTTAACATTTCAATTTAATTAATTGAATTTTTTTCATCAATTTAATAAAATGTACAAAATGTATATCAATTTATATAAATATTTATATCTATTTATATATAAATGTATCTTTTATAAATATTTTTGACCATGCATTTTTTTAGAACTGTCAGTTCAACTGTGATTCTGCAATATTCTCCCCAGAAATTAGTTTTTAAAAATGTATAACATGTATACTGTTTATTTTTGTGTATATAAAAATATATGTATATTTACATATTTTATACATTGTAAAAATATGGTCAGTAAGTATATATATATATATATATATATATATATATATATATATATATATATATATATATATATATATATATATATATATATATATATATATATATATATATATATATATATATATATATATATATATATATATATATATATATATATATATATATATATATATATATCCATAGTCTTTCTACAATGTATTTTCTGAGAATTTTGTTTAACCCCCTTAAAGTTCTCCCTTAAAGAAAATTGTTTTTACTGACTTTTTCTTTTTGGCATGAAGCACATATTTATTGACTGAATCATGCATTTTCAGTCACAAGTGGCATATTTCATGCAAATGTGATATTGAAAGTATTCTCCAAGGACAGAGCATAAAATGTCAGGCAAACGGCGGGGATGTCATAACCTCTCACTCTCTTGTGGCAGGTCAGTTTGTAGAGGATTCAGGTGTAAATCCTGAGGCTTATGCGTGACGACCCCGCTGAACCGCTGCTGCCCGTCACTTCTCACTTCTTACTGATTTACTCCGGAGCTACAGCTCAGTCCTGCTCCTTCAAACCATGCTTCCTGGCACAACCATGCAGAAATAACAGCATCGATTTCATCTCGCCATCCGCCCACTTTCGTGTTTACACCTCACCCGCGTGACCCGCGAGCCGTGTGACTGATGGTGAAACAACAGAGCTGAAATAGCAGGTATCACGTGGAGTAAAACAATCATTAGACAGATGCATCCACCTCTTCAAGAGCCTCCATCACACGGAGAGTTCTCTCTTCCTCCTGTTAATGCATTCCTGCAAAAAAAAACACTGGTATAAAAGAGCATAATTAATATGATTTCTGGAGTTTATTCTCTCTGTTTTCTCTAGCTGTGGTTTTCAGACAGTTTAAAATGATCTTAAGTATTGCCGTTTTTGTTACTTCTGTCATCTAAACTACATTATGATGTCAGTATCATCATGTTTTTGCAATGTCTGTTGGGTGAACACAATAAAACCTCAGCAATGTACATTCAGACAAACAGGTGTTTTTAGCACGTTAATAAATGTCAGACTGGGGTAAGAAGTCACAGTTTCATATGATGAAGATGAAGTTAAAATGTATTTTAAAATTAGAATTTTATTTATAAAAAAAAAAAAACAACAATAGTTTTTTTACATTAATTAACATACATATAAATAAGCTAAGTCTAGTGTGACAACATGCCCCAAAAGATAAATGTGTTCATTGAACCATATTGTTTGATCCTGTTAAATAATTGCGGAAATATTTATCAATACAAATAATTATAAATATTTATAAACACAAATTATTATAAATAGTTATTAATATGAATATAAATCTTTTCTTACAAAATCTGATATACAATCCAAGCTTTTCTAAACAAACAAACAAATAAACAAAGTATGGAGAGTATGGAGGACCAAAACAAACATATAAACAAATGCAACCACAAATATTCAAATAGTAATTTACTATTAGCTGGTAAAGCATGGTGCTTAAAGGGGTCATATGATGCGATTTCAATTTTTCCTTTCTCTTTGGAGTGTTACAAGCTCTTGGTGCATAAAGAAGATCTGTAAAGTTGCAAAGACTAAAGTCTCAAATCCAAAGAGATATTCTTTATAAAAGTTAAGAGTCAACCACGCCTACCTAAAACGCGAACACTTCAACCCAAATATTCAGATGTGTGCTGCGCATTTTATGGAGGATGGATGAGGACTGTTTCTTGAACCAGTAGCCTACAATGCGTCTGTAGCACAAAGGCTGTTTCTATAAAGTTGGGCAGTTCCAAATTTGCAAGGACAGTCTGGCGCTTCTGACTCACAGCCTGTAAGTAAGTTTTTTTATATTTAAATAATTTGCTACTGATTATTCAGACGCGAGTTTTGAGCAATGTAGAGTAGGCTTGTTGTTTGTCGTTTCTCTGATCACAAATGCAGACATGGTTTTATGTTTACGCAGCGCGATACGCAACGCGTTTAAAGACAGTATAAGTCATTATAATCAGTAGTTATGTCCCCACTGGGTGCAACAACTGCCTCGTTTGTAATGGGTTTTATTGGTTTTGTCTCGTCTAGTGATGTCCGGATTGCGAACGAATCGTTCTATTTAACCGGATCTTCTTTGTGAACCGGTCGAACCAGTTCACCAAATCGAACTAATCCACAAATTACTTAAGTTATTCGGTTTATAAACGTGCCTGTCACTCCCTCTGACGCGAAATGAACCAATATCCTGAGTTATTTAGTTACTCCTAACAGTACATTGACTGAACTGCTAAAAGAGAACCGATGATGGGATGTGCACGAGCAGAGCAGCTCGACTGAGTCTTGTTCTGCTGGGAGACGGCATCACAGTATGGTGAGGGGCGTAACATTTCCGGCACACCCTTGAGGCATTCAGCCAATCACAACACACTGGATAGCTGGCCAATCACAGCACACCTCGCTTTT
>NW_015505853.1:1017957-1028847 GCF_001515645.1 Sinocyclocheilus grahami
TTTCTCCGATCACAAATGCAGACATGGTTTTATGTTTACGCAGCGCGATACGCAACGCGTTTAAAGACAGTATAAGTCATTATAATCAGTAGTTATGTCCCCACTGGGTGCAACAACTGCCTCGTTTGTAATGGGTTTTATTGGTTTTGTCTCGTCTAGTGATGTCCGGATTGCGAACGAATCGTTCTATTTAACCGGATCTTCTTTGTGAACCGGTCGAACCAGTTCACCAAATCGAACTAATCCACAAATTACTTAAGTTATTCGGTTTATAAACGTGCCTGTCACTCCCTCTGACGCGAAATGAACCAATATCCTGAGTTATTTAGTTACTCCTAACAGTACATTGACTGAACTGCTAAAAGAGAACCGATGATGGGATGTGCACGAGCAGAGCAGCTCGACTGAGTCTTGTTCTGCTGGGAGACGGCATCACAGTATGGTGAGGGGCGTAACATTTCCGGCACACCCTTGAGGCATTCAGCCAATCAAAACGCACTGGATAGCTGGCCAATCAGAGCACACCTCACTTTTCAGATCGATGAGCTTTGTAAAAATCGACGCGTTTCAGAAAGGCGGGGCATAGAGGAGAAACAATAATGTACAATATGTGGAAAATAATGTGTTTTTTTAACCTTAAACCGCATAAACACATTGCATTACACTAAATACACAACATAATGTTCTTTTTAGCAACGTCATATGACCCCTTTAAAATAAAAGATCAGATTAGGATGCACTGCATTTTGGGAATTAGTGCTTCATCTAGTAGTATCTGTTTCCTGTGCTAAATTTAGTATATTATTTGGTCAAACTGTAAAAACATTAACAGCAGGTAGAAAAAATATGCCAATTCAATACAAATAAATCTTTTCCAGATATTTTAATAATTTATTTAGACTTTAATACAATTACAATATAGAATATACTGTATATCTAACACTGCATATATAAAATATATACAGTAGGACGGAGTTCCCTCGTATCGTCGTACTTGGTGAAATAGTTGGTCCTGTTTTGTAGTGCTGAGCATCTCTGTGCTGCAGTAATGACACCAATTAAACAAATGATTCCGGCCATTATCAGCAGCCAGCCGGCCCACTCCTTCATTACTGCACTTCATTGACTTGTATTAATAGTAAGCACAGAGTACACCAAGAGTTTGTTTTCATTTGTGCCGCAGTGACTTTCAGACAAACCCGCAGATGAGAAAGATATATTGACTTTGCTATTGACTCTTGATCTCCAACCAAAGCCATCTGTGCAGTTTTATGAACTTCTCTTCACACTTCTCACGATTATTACTCGTTGTTGGATAAAACTGCCATAATTGTTGCTATGTGTTTGATAAGATGCTCTGATGGATTTAGCACATTGCTGCAAAAATGTTATAACCTATTTTAGCATCTGTCTGAAAAAAGTGTCAGTTTGATAGCTTAATAAAGCAGCAGCACACACTTTTACAGATAGTATTAGTAGCAGAAATAGTAGTAGTATTCTTTAACAAAGTAAAAAAAATGTGTTAAGAAAGTGACGTGACATGTGGCCAAGTATGGTGACCCATACTCGCAATTAGTGCTCTGCATTTATCCCATCCAAAGTGCACACACACAGCAGTGAACACACACACACAGTGAACACACACCCGGAGCAGTGGGCAGCCATTTTTTGCAGCGGCACCCGGGGAGCAGTTGAGGGTTCGGTGCCTTGCTCAAGGGCACCTCGGTCGTGGTATTGAAGGTGGGAGAGAGAGCTGTACATTCACTCCCCCCACCTACAATCCCTGCCGGTACGAGACTCCAACCCACAACCTTTGGGTTACGAGTCCGACTCTCTAACCATTAGGCCACGACTTCCCCTGAAGATAACAAAGTTTGTTGAAAAAAAAAAAAAAACCTGAACATATATGTTATACATACATAATTATAAAAAATGCATTTTATGATGAATGCAGTAGGCAGTATAAACACACGTGACACGCCATTCACGCATCTGCGCCCGCTCTCACCTCATGTACTGTATGCGACTGAATACAATTGATCATCATAATTAATGGACAACTAGGCTATATCAGGGAAAAGACATCAGCGCAGTCCGGCACAGAGAAAAGAAAAATAAAAAAGCCAGAGATGAAGCCCGTGCATCACTTTCAGTTAACTAACATTACGTTCATAATCCCGTGAATCTTTTTTGACTGTTGACGTTAGTAACGTGTTTTAATGTCGGTATTAATTTTACTACCAACAACAACGCATTCTTGTTTCCATAACTTAAAATGTATTATATAAAAACTATGAGGCAATATATGGTATATGGTTTAAATGGTTTCATTGGATAACACTGTTAAAATACATAATGTAATACAAAATAAACAATTTACTTTATTACAAATGCCTGCAAAGATGCCTGATAATTGCTGCTGTTACACATACAGTACGATCAAATCCTTGTTTAATATTGACCAAACATTTAATTCAAATATCCACGTAATTTTTAATTTTTGGCCACCTTTTTGCGATAGAAATGCTACAGTCTCTTTAATTTCTTCAACAAAAACATGTGGACATCACAACCCTTACCAAAATTAACCATGGTTTTATCGTAGTAAAACTGCTCAATTTTATTTTGTGTGATTTCTGAATGCTTGAGACCATAAAATCAATCAGACAACTGTATTAATAAAATCATAGCCATAGGTAGGCCTAACTGTCTAGAGCTACAATTGTAATTTATAAATAATACAATTGAATTACAATTTATTTTCTTTTATATTTGATTAAAGTTCTATTTTGACCCCTTATAGTAGATGTTGTTGTTTTTTTGTTTGTTTTTTTGAGGGAGGGAGCACAACAATACTGTTCTGCTTAGGGCACCTATTTGGCCAGCAGCAGCCCTGGATACACCACAACACTGAGACACATCACTATCTAGCATCACTAATACTATAGTTTGTTTGTAAGGTTAGTGATTCAAACGAACCAGTAAGTTCTGCAAGAAAACTATATTGACTATATTTATTTCTTCTGAATTCTCCTGCACTGAAAATTCATTGTACAATTTATAAAAAAAATAAAAATAATAATCACTCAGTTTTCACATAATTGACAATAAATTTCACAAAAATGTACTCAAATAATAACTCCAAAACTCCATAAAAAAAAATCAATGTACAGTAAAAAAAATTTTTTGATTAACTGATTAATCTGTGTGCATTATTTAAAATATTTTATTATATTAAATATTTAAAATATTTTGTTAATTTAATATTACATATTCAAAAATATATACATTTGAATATATATTAAATAGAATATATTAAATATTAAAATAAACAGTTTTAATTTTTTTTAATTTAATATTAAATATTTAATGTTATTAAATAAAAATATGTCTGTGTAATACTTCAACATTTTTCATTTTATTTAATATTAAATATTCCAAATATAAAAAAATGCATAAATGTTATTTGTACAAATGTACAAATTATACAAATGTTATTTGTATAAATATTCAAATACATATTATTTTCATTTTATTTTTGGAATCTAATTGCAAGCTTAATAATATATTTTATAGAAATATATTAAAAATATATATTAAATATTCAAATAAATATTATTTCAAATATTTTATTTCATATTAAATATTCTAAATATTCCAAATGTTTAAGTAAATACAATTAAAATATTATTTATTATTTTGGCCTCTGCAATCAAAATGCAAGCCTACATATTATTTTTTATAATGTATATAAAATATATGAAATATTCCAATAAATATTAATTTCATATTTTTGTCTTTGCAATCAAAATGCAAGCTTTCACCAGACTCCCCGTTCCTCTGAGATGTCATGCAACAAGTTCTGCATGACTGATTTATTAAGCTCGTCCAGCAGTTAGTGAGCCATCAGTACGAGTCTGTACAGTCTAGGGTCACATGTACTCCAGACGCACTGCTTGCAGCTCAATGCGTTCGCTAGATTTTGAAGGTTTTGTTAACAAAGTCGTGCCCCGATGTGCTGTAAAACGTGTCTGCGATTTTGGGATTGCTGGAGTTTAAATATAAAACACTGACAGAGCTTCAGCAACGCCAGAGTGTGAGATTCTGAGATTCTGAAACATCTTCCCCCCGCCGGCCTGTTCTCTTCATCTCAACGTCAGCAGCTTCGGCCCCAGACGCTCGGCTTCTCATCCACCGCAGGTTGGCGACTCTGTGAGAGTTTTACAATGACAGACTGTGATGTTTGCCTCGGTTTGAAGTATTCCCATCTTTCTGAAGACTTCAGGTTAGTAAAGGAAGGTACGTCTCACTCCTCTCTCAGGGAATCCCACAACAGCGTCTGTTTAAAACACACCGAAAACAAGACCAGCGTCTGTGAGAATGAGATCTGCAGATAAACCTCTGCAAAAAGGGAAGAGGTTCACTTTGCTTTGGCCTCATATGCTTCTTCAATATTATGACAAGCATTATTACATGAGAAATGTTACTCTTTACACAAATTAATTAAACATGCCAACTTAACTACCATTCAAATGCTTGGGGTCAATGTATTTGCAAGAGGTTCTTACGCTCTCCAAGGTTGCATTTATTTGATACGAATTACAGTAAAAATTGAGAAATATTATTACAATTTAAACTAACTGTTTTCTGTGTGAATATATTGTAAAATTGAATTTATTTCTGTGATCAAAGCTGAATTTTCAGCATCATTACTCCAGTCTTTAGTGTCACATGATCTTCAGAAATCATGATAATATGCTGATTTGCTGCTCAGGAAACATTTCTGATTTTTATCAATGTTGAAATCAGGTGTGCTGCTTCATATTTTTAGCTCAAAAATTGCTAGTAAATTTCACAAATATTTACAAATGCAAAATTTTAAAGTAGAAAGACTGAAACAGAACTTTCCTTTATAATGTACTTCCAATGACAAAATGACAACAATTTTGAAAAATGATTTTTTTATTGTGAATGATTTATCAGTGTATATTATTTCATAAAAAAATATTTTATGTTTTATTTAATATGTTATATGTATATTATATATTCAAATAAATATTAATTCAAATATTTTATAATATTTTATTTAATATTAAATATTAAAAAATGCATATGTTTTGAGAAAATGTAAATAAATTAAATTCTCATTTCATATTTTTCTTCGCAATCAAAATTGTATCAATATCAAAATCAATATTTTTAATGTAAATATATATAAAAATATATGAAATATTCATTTAATATCCTTGCCTCTGCAATCCAAATGCCACATGATCCTTCAGAAATCATTCTAATATACTGATTTGCTGCTCAAAAAACATTTCTGATTATTATCAATGTTAAAAACAGTTGTGCTGCTTCATATTTTTATGGAAACTGTGATACATTTTATTTTTCAGGATTCTTTGATGAATAGAAAGTTCTAAAGAACAACATGCATTTGAATTATGCATTATAAATATCTTTACTGTCACTTTAGATCAATTTAACGCATCCTTGCTGAATTAAATTATTATTTTCTTTCAAAAAACTTTTGAACATGAGCTCCAAACCTCATAAATAGCATTTACTGAAACTAAACTGCTAGTTTTGAGCTTATGCACAATACCTGATGTCTATTAATATCGCAGCATTATAATTGGACCCCATGAATGCAGGTGTTTCCAAACATACAGCAGTTGAAAAACATATTCATTCATTTCAACTCCCCTGATGTCCATTTATCCTCTGCTTTTTAAAGCTCTTTTAATGACATGTTCCTGCCACAGTACAAACATCTATTAAAATGTCCATGATGTGATGTGTTTATGGAACATTAGCATTGCTGTATTACTATTCTCTAAGATAAGCAGCATATTTTTATTCCATATCTGAACTAAACTGAAAGAAATATATCAAAAAGGATCTTGCTTGACATTGTTTTATGGATATGGACATGTTTTTTGGATGGTGTCATGGTGTACTGGAATTATTTATTCTAGCTTTTCATGGGAATCAAACCCATGGCCTTGGTGTTGCAAGCGCTATACTGTACTGTTTGAGCTATAGGAGTGGGACATACAAATATATATACAGTTTGTATATATAGTTTTTATTTTTTATTTTATTTTTTAGTTTGAGGTGTTATTAGTTTATAATTATTTAATTATTATTTTTTAAATACTTTTTTATGTAAAAAAAATATATATTTCATTTCAAGCAACTTTTTTATTTTAGGTAACTATAATCATCCTGATCTAGTTTATGGAAGACCAAACCTGCTCAGTCAAACAAACAAACAAACAAACAATCAATCAATCAATAAATCAATGTAATAATGAAAAATAAAGGAATAAATTACTTGCTAAACCAAATAAGATTAATTTATTTCAAGTAAATGTAGTAACATCTATATTTGTATTACCTTTCCCCTTTATTTATCTGTTTTTATTATTTTGTTTATTTATTATTCTTTGTTTAATTTTTAACTTGAATTTTTTTCTTTCATTTATTTTTTGTTTATTTATGGATTCATTTATTTTTTATATGTATTTATTCCTACATTTAGTTTTTATTTATTAGTTTTTTATTATTTATTATTCTTTTATTTATTTTTAACTTCTTTCATTTAATTTTTATTTACTTATTTTTTTATGCATTCATTTATTTTTATTTGTGTTTATTCCTATATGTATTTATGTCCATATTTAAATATTGCCACATTTATTTATATCAACATCTTTTTTATTTTTTTATTTTATTTATTCTTACATTTCTACAGTAATTCCTCTGCAGTTTTTTCACAAGTATTTGTTTGGGATTGTTCTCTACACGAGGCACCACTTAAGTTTTGAAAGGTTAACTTTTACCTTTTGAAGTCCCAATAACTACAGAAGCCGTGTGGAGAGCATGAGCTGATTCAAAGTGCTGAAAGTTCTCACCATGAAGCATCTCATGAAGACCTCAGCAGAGAGAATCAAACGTGCCGTCACGCTCCTCCTGGGAAGGTCGCACTTATGAGTTTGGACTTCGCTGGGTTATTTCATATTCCTTTTATTTGATATTCCTTTCTCTTTTCACTTCAAAAACTGCTTTACAGCACTAGTAAAGAAGGACGAACATCAGGTGGGTCAATGACTCAGAGTTTAAGGTTTCCATTCAGTTCATGAGTGTGAATCGAATTGGCCACACCCCCAACAGGAAGTTAAAGTGCATGACAGGAAGAGGAATTTAGTACATTGTAACACAATTTATGGAAGCCCGATTCTTTTTTCTCTCAGAATTGTGAGATGTAAACTCAGAATTCAGATTTTTTTTTACAATTCTGAGTTAACACCTCGCAGTTCTTACCGCGAATTAACATTTAACATTATTAATACGAATATCAAACAATCATAGAAATCATACACATCCTAAACCTAATAAAAATTAGATGCAGAATAAAAAATAGAGAAAAAAAATGCACAAATAAATTAAATACATTTACTGTGTCACAATATCCGGCTGGAGTGCCCATGAACTCCAACAGAGGACACCCCACCCCTGACTCTTGCCACTCTACCCCGGACTACATTTCCCATAATCCTTTGCCCGGACTCAGTACTGATTGCATTCACCTGTGTCTTGTTAACTCCATCAGTCTCACCCTATTTAAAGCCTGTTTTTTTACTCATTCACTGTTCAGTATTGTTAGCCTGTAGCGTTCCCTTCCTGTGTCTTTCCATGTTTTCCTAGTAGTGCTGGGCAAAATGAAGCCTCATGAATAATTAACCCATTAAACTGTGGCATTAAATGCCAATATGAATATCAATATGATGTAATAGAAGAATAATGTACACATATGAATTGCATATGCCAAATATATATTTTTTTCTGAAATAGTTTTTATTCTTCATATTACTTGTATGGCTGGGTATTTAAAAACGTAATTGAATAAGTCTGAATGAAAACTTACTCGTAAAATAAGATCTGGGGTTTTGAACATTACGACACACGCACGTGATTGGACAGATAGTGAGGCTTAATTTTCTGCTGATCACGTGATTCTATGAAAACAATACGCGCTCCGGCACAGAGCTTCGTGAGAAATTGCGCTGCTTACCCGATACACGCTTTGAAGCTTCAGTGTCATATGTAATATCACTATTTCCTAGTTCCTTGTTTTCTTTCCTTGCCTTGCCTTAGTGTTTTTGACCCTGAACTGTTTTCTTGTTTCTGGTTGTTTGCTGCCTGCCCTGACCCTTGCCTATTTTTTGGATTACTCTTTTGTCTCGCCCTGGATTGTACCTGTTTGTTGGTTTTCGACCCTGTCTGTTTTGACCACTCTTTGGAATAAAGCCTGCACTTGGATCCATTACTGCGTTGTCACGCCTCCCCAAAGTTACATACTGCACCCTTGAATACTTAAGATATTATTTCATAACAAAGTAGTACGTCCCAGTTTTTAGCAACCTTATTGTTTTCACCATCACCAGTAAAGCATATAGTATGTAGAAGTAGTACACTACTATTCAAAAATTTGAGGTATATATATATATATATTATTTGATAGAAAATACAGTAAAAACTGTAATATTGTGAAATATTATTATAATTTAAAATAATAGTTTTCTCTTTAAATATATTAAAAAAATGTATTTCATTCTGAATTTTGAGAATCATTACTCTAGTCTTCAGTGTCACATGATCCTTCAGGAATCATTCTAATATGCTAATTAATTTTATTTTTTCGGGGGAAAAAAAAGGTTACAAAATAGACATAATGACAGACACACAAACATTTACATTCAGTAATTCTGTCTGAATCCAGATCATTTAAGCAGTGTATAGCTTTACTTTTGGCCTTGTGGTCTGTTTTTTGTGTAGATTAATGACCATTTGGATATGAATATAACCCTGGGTTAATTTCTACCTGTTCAGACATGTTCGTGTCAATATGTTGTGTTTGGTTTAACATTATTGGTTAAAAAATAACGTAATCCCACCTCATGACAAGAATGGCAGAAAACGCTTCACTTTATTTGTGAAAAACATAGTCAGAACTGTATTGATTGAGTCTTAATCAGCATAGAATTCTGTTGTGAAGTCAACGCGACACGATTCGGAAGAAATGCTAGTTTAACGCTTGAACGCCATTGCAGTGAACGGGACTACATGCATCACCGGTGAGAAACTTAAATCAAGAAGAGACCTATCTTGATATAAGGGTGTTTAACCCTTGAAGTTTGTTGTTGTGGAAAGGGAAAAGACTGTATTTTTAAGACATGTTTATTCATAAGTTGAGGGAACAGATTTTGGTTCAATTCCTTCTGTTTATTTTCTTTTAAATACATTTATAGTATATTTCAGTTATATAGTGTGCCCACATTTAAATAGAACTGGTAGCTGGGACTGGTGGGAAGTGTTTTCAGAGGTCAGAGCTGCACTTTGTCAGAAGTAGTATAAAAATCAAGGGTCACAGACTGATTGTAAGTAAAACGTCGAGAGACACAATTAAACAAATCCGGGTTCTAGTGTCGATAGTTCCAAAGGGTAGATACACCTAGGACTGAAGAGGGCGCTAAATAATGTGATCATGCTTTTTCTAAATTAGATTTTACAACAATAAAGTTTATTCCCAATGGCTTTCTCCTGATAACCAATTAATAATTTATGGCTGTTATTAAAGGAAACAGACAATACAGTAACTCAGAAACCACTATATTGTGTGTAGAGAAACATTAAAAGCACAATCTGAATCTCAGGATGTGAAACGTGCCTTACGTTATTCTTTGTCTGAGAGTCTCTACGTGCACACTAATATGTTTCTGGATGTATTGCTGCAATCCCAATCAATTTCCTCTCTTACACAAAAAGAATAAATTGAGCTTTACTAATAAAGCAGCAAATGGTGGTTTTATCATAGTTCATTACTGGAGCGGGTGACAGCGGGCCAGTAACAGGATGAGGGTCAGAGCTGCTGTGTTTGACAGGCTTTTGTTGGTCACAGTAAATGGACGCGGCTCAGATTGACTCCTGCTGTCTGACATTAATGTCATACATCAGTCAGAACAGCCTGCTTGATCAAAACAAAATGTTAAATCATGTTTCTACCCAAGTAAATAGATTTATGTATTTAAATTGTGTATACAATTTCCAACCATTTGGATTACACTGTTTTAAGACAAATATGAGGTAAGACTTACCTGTGAGAAACAGGTCATATATATATATATATATACAGTGGTGTGAAAAAGTGTTGGCCCCCTTCCTGATTTCTTATTTTTTTACATGTTTGTCACACTTTAATATTTCAGATCATCAAACAAATTTAAATATTGCACAAAGATAATGCAAGTAAATACAAAATAAAGTTTTTAAATGATCATTTCATTTATTAAGGGAAAAAAGCTGTCCAAACCTACGTGGCCCTACGTGAAAAATTAATTGCCCCCTCCTGTTAAATCATGAAAGAACTGCAATTAACCACATTATTTTAGAAAGCTGAGTTAAATTTCACTAGCCACACCCAGGCCTGATTACTGCCAGACCTGTTGAATCAAGAAATCACTTAAATAGAACCTGTCTGACAAAGTAAAGCATGCTTAAAGAGCAACTCAAGAACAGATGAGAATCAAAACAGTTGACATTGACATGTATCAGTCTGGAAAGGATTATAAAGCCATTTCTAAGGCTTTGGGACTCCAGTGAACCACAGCCAGAGCCATTATCCACAAATTGAGAAAACTTGGAACAATGGCGAACCTTCCCAGGAGTTGCCGGCCAACCAAAATCACTCCCAAGAGCACAACGACGACTCATCCAAGAAGTCATAGAAGAACCCAGAACAACATCTAAAGAACTCCAGGCCTCACTTGCCTCAATTAAGGCCAGTGTTCATGATTCAACAATAAGAAAGAGACGGGGCAAAAA
>NW_015505853.1:1029022-1033621 GCF_001515645.1 Sinocyclocheilus grahami
GCGTGCGTGCGTGCGTGTGTGTGTGTGTGTGTGTGTGTGTGTGTGTTTCTTTCTTTATTTTATTTTATTTGACATTAGTCTTGGTCCTAAAAACTAGCTTTTTTTATTCATTTTGTTTTATATTTTATTTATTTTTTGTTTTTATTTGAATCTATTAATCTCTGATTTTACTGTTAATATCTTACATTAAGTTTTATCAATTAAAAGTTCAATTAAATTGCGTCTTTGTATTACATTGTGAATTACCTTGGCAAATATATATATTTTTTAATTTACCAAATATGACTTATCAAAATAAATGAAAATGAACTTGAAAATGTTCATTCTGAAATAAATGAAATGATCATACTTTTAACTGAATACATTTAATTGTTTTCCCAATGAAAATATTTATTCTAATTCTAAGCAATTTAAATAAACACATTTTGAAAATATGATATTTAAATATTAAGCTATTATACTATAAATAAATAAAGGAAAATAGTTAATAATAAACTTTAAGTTTATTAGTTTGTTAATATAAAAAAATACATAAATATTTTAGACTATAACTATTATGTATATATTCAAATACATAAATCTAAGACTTAGGCTTACTTTTTTGATCAGAGATAGAGTCAAAGATAATTATTAATCAAAACAAACTGAAAAGATGTAAATTAATTTCATGGTCAGACACAGCAGTCAATACATTTAATCTGCTGTCATGGAAGAGAAAAATTTGTCATAAAAAACTTAATTATTTGACATTTTATCTAAAAGATAACACACAGATAAAACTTCAGTTCTGACTTCATGGGGCCCCTTTTTTTTAAGACAAATATACGTCGAGAGTGTATCAGTAGTGACATAAAGTGGAGTAATAGCTCTCAAAGGACCCAGCACTCTTCAGCAGGAACAGAACTGACCCTGAGAATTCAAAATAGCAGGACAATGATCCCAAACACACCAGCAAGTCCACCTCTGAATGGCTCAAGAAAAACTAAATTAAAGTTTTGGAGTGGCCAAATCAAAGTCCAGACTTAAATCCGATTGAGATGCTTAAACAGTCCATTCATGCTCGAAAACCCTCCAATGTGGCTGAATTAAAACAATTCTGCAAAGAAGAGTGGGCCAAAGTTCCTTCACAGCGATGTGAAAGACTCCAGTTTTCGCAAACACTTGATTGCAGTTGTTGCTGCAAAGCGTGGCGCAACCAGTTATTAGATTTAGGGGGCAATTACTTTTTCACGTAGGGCCAGGCAGGTTTGGACAGCTTTTTTCCCTTAACAAAATAAATCATCATTTAAAAACTGCATTTTGTTTTTACTTGCATTATCTTTGTGTAATATTAAAATTTGTTTGATGATCTGAATCTTTTAAGTGTGACAAATATGCAAAAAATTAAAAAACAGGAGGGGGCCAACACTTTTTCACACCACTGTATATGTGTGTGTGTGTGTGTGTGTGTGTGTGTGTGTGTGTGTGTTTGTGTGTGTGTATTTCTTTCTTTCTTTTATTTTATTTGACATTAGTCTTGGTCCTAAAAACTAGTTTTTTTTATTCATTTTGTTTTATATTTTATTTATTTTTTGTTTTTATTTGAATCTATTAATCTCTGATTTTACTGTTAATATCTTACATTAAGTTTTATCAATTAAAAGTTCAATTAAATTGCGTCTTTGTATTACATTGTGAATTACCTTGGCAAATATATATATTTTTTAATTTACCAAATATGACTTATCAAAATAAATGAAAATGAACTTGAAAATGTTCATTCTGAAATAAATGAAATGATCATACTTTTAACTGAATACATTTAATTGTTTTCCCAATGAAAATATTTATTCTAATTCTAAGCAATTTAAATAAACACATTTTGAAAATATGATATTTAAATATTAAGCTATTATACTATAAATAAATAAAGGAAAATAGTTAATAATAAACTTTAAGTTTATTAGTTTGTTAATATAAAAAAATACATAAATATTTTAGACTATAACTATTATGTATATATTCAAATACATAAATCTAAGACTTAGGCTTACTTTTTTGATCAGAGATAGAGTCAAAGATAATTATTAATCAAAACAAACTGAAAAGATGTAAATTAATTTCATGGTCAGACACAGCAGTCAATACATTTAATCTGCTGTCATGGAAGAGAAAAATTTGTCATAAAAAACTTAATTATTTGACATTTTATCTAAAAGATAACACACAGATAAAACTTCAGTTCTGACTTCATGGGGCCCCTTTTTTTTAAGACAAATATACGTTGAGAGTGTATCAGTAGTGACATAAAGTGGAGTAATAGCTCTCAAAGGACCCAGCACTCTTCAGCAGGAACAGAACTGACCCTGAGAATTCAAAAGTGAAAGTGGCTCAGAACGGCAGGTGGAGATCGATGGATCTGCCGGTGTGTGAAGCTGTGAAACCATGCTGCTCGATACTAGAGCTTACAGTCACCCTGAAGTCAAGCAATGCATCCCTTAAAACTCTTCTTTGATCATCAAAATTTTCCCTGTGAAAATGATTTCTTCATGTCTTAAAATGGCTTGAATATAACTTTACACCCTTACCTCATTTAGTATACATAGATTCATGAATATGCAAATTAACCCCGCCTCCACTCAATCACAGCAGCTCACACTACTTGCTCCACTTTCATTCAGTTAAACGAGTTATTACTGGATCAATTTTCTGGCAAAAATTATTATTTTTTTCTTACCACAGGGGGTCTTTAAAACAATAAACCACAGAAGAAAACACACATGCTAGTCAACATGAAACACATTTACCACCTGTTTTACTTCATGATGTGACAGTCTTCTAAGTCTGGGTTTCCCAAATCAGTGCTGATTCTCTCCAACTCCATCTCTGCATGTGCTGGAGTTTAACATGCATTTGGGAACGCAGTATGCGCTAGGATCCCTTTATTTTCATTTGGATCATTTTTGTTGACAGAAGCATTTCACCATTTTTCTGCCAAAATAAAAGCTTGAGGATTTGCAATGTTATGAGTTCGTGATTATGAGTGAAGAATTGACACATAATCAATGAATGAATGAATGATGCATTTATATAGCGCATAAACATTAACACATTAA
Organism: Sinocyclocheilus grahami; assembly: GCF_001515645.1. Taxonomy (NCBI): domain Eukaryota; kingdom Metazoa; phylum Chordata; class Actinopteri; order Cypriniformes; family Cyprinidae; genus Sinocyclocheilus; species Sinocyclocheilus grahami. The sequence goes on from NW_015505853.1 coordinate 1,032,118, forward strand.
CACATAAACATTAGCATTGTAAACTGGAGTGTAAATACAATCATTGTTATAATTATTATGAAAATTCACTTTTTAAATGTTTGCAGTACAACAGTAATTTATTTTTTATACATAGTCAAAACTAATAATGATAATAATAATTTTATTGAAATATTGTAAAACTAAAACGCTTAAAAAAATGTAAATATTTTTTTATATCAGTACAAAGGTTTGAACTTTTTGAAAAGTGAATAATTTAAGACATAAACATTAGTATTGTAAATTGGAGTATGAATTAGAATTAGAACGTTAGAATTATTATGAAATATTAATTTACAACAGTCATATATATATATATATATATATATGTTTATATAATTTGTGTATAATTTGAGTCCAAATAAATAATAATACAAATAATAATAATTTCATTTAAATATATTTTTTTAATAAAATCAAAAACCAAAATATTTTATCTGTGTACTTGCATGTTATTTAAGCACTGACTGTCATTATAGAACTGTCAATCTGCAAATATGCTGCTAAATTATTAAGAAAAGGTTTTATGTCTTCACACACACACAAAATAAATAAATAAATAAAATAGGTTCTTCAGCAGTTCTTTGGTTGAGGTGCTTTATAGCACCATACAAAAGAACTCGTTAAGCCCCTGTATAGCTCTTTAAAGGTTCTCTAACTCTCTCTTAGTCTCTAGTTTAGTTGGGGAAAGGATTAAAAATGACATTAAAATACAGTGTATTTCCTGAAGATAACGTGGTTCTCAACCTTTTTGCCCCCAAGGCCCTCGATCTATAGGGAAATATTCCAGGGAATCCACACAAGACTTTTTGACCTCAGAAAAGCATAAAAGTGATTCAAAACATTGGAGTAAATTCCCATTCATAGCAAGCATATGAGAGTGGAGTAACATCTAAAATCTATGGAGGTGAATGGGGTTCCTCTTATGGATCTACACAGCACCATTTGACAAAGCCGCTGTATAGCACTTCAAGTGATTACCCTATGATTACGAGCCAATGAACAACTTTTAGTGCTATTTAGCACCTTTTTCCCCTTTTGTTAGAGTATAAGAGGTTCAGCTGACAAAAAAGTTTGGGTCAGATTTTTGATGAATCATTCACAATAAGACAACAGAGTGGATCTGAACCTCAAGTTTCACACTAGTCTGAGACTCAGAGACGGAGTCTGATGACGTTTGGTGGTGTTTTAGCAGCGATACGGTCAGGATAGATTTGGGACGTGTGGAAACATGACAAGAGCAACATTACTGAAGGGCTGACGGTGGATGTTCTGAGGATGAAGTCTCTGCAGGATTACTCAAGATGCTGAGCTCAACAGAGCCGAGAGAGAGAGAGAGAGAGAGAGAGAAAGCCTCTTCCTGATGGATACCCACTACTCACTTCACAATCTTTCAAAGAAAAATTAAAGATTACATTTGCTTTAATAACGACATTAAGAACAGATCATCATTCATTCCATTTGTTTTTTGTGTTGCATAAGAAAA
>NW_015505853.1:1033691-1055741 GCF_001515645.1 Sinocyclocheilus grahami
TTGTGTTGTATAAAAAAATATATATATATATATATATATATATATATATATATATATATATATATATACATACAGTATATATACGTGTGTGTGTGTGTGTGTGTGTGTGTGTGTGGTTATAGTTGTCCAATCGCAGCTAGTCGAATGTGTGTGTGACATTTCCAGCAGTCACAGATGAAATGTTTAAACTCACTTCTGTCAGTTCAGTGAAAAGGTGAACAGCCATCATTTATTTACACATGGACACAATAAAGTCGCACAGTATGTGTCGTACTGCTATTAATATTTCAGTCAGCACACTGATACCTTTATTTAATGCACATTTAATGAGTTAAAATGGATTGCTGCACATATTAAATGTGTCGTTTGTGGCCATGTGTTACTTTGGGCATGATATATGATTAATGGACACTTGTCAGCTCTACACACTTTTGCATTTGAATTATGAATCTTTCAATTCAAAACATGTACTAAGGGACTCCATGTCTAATAGTAATGATAAACAACATGATCTTAATTACTATTTGAAGAGGGACCCATATTATAGAGGTATTATACACAATTATTGAGAAAACCTAATGTGAGAGCTTTATTATATATTAAATGATGCACTTTACCTTCAAAACATTTAAAAGTGAATTACAGTAGTCTCCAATTGTAATAGAAAGATTTTTTTTTTTGAAATTCTTATAACTTTTTTATTATTTTCATGATTATTATCCTAGATGTTTAATGTAGCCTCAGACAATTGTTCCCCGCTATAAATTAAATTAAATGATTGAACATTAAATAAAATATAAATTGTATTTTAAAATAATTAATAAATGTATTTAAGTAAGGTAATAAAATGATTTTTTTTTAATTAAACTAAATAAATAGAAATAAATGAAATGAAATGATTGAACTTTATTTATGAATTATATTTACATAAAACAATTATTCTAAATTATATAAATTATTCAAAACGTAATAAAATATTTGAACATTTAACTATGTAAAATTAAGTTCAATTATTGAAAATTAAACAAAAATTATATTTAACCAAGATTATTCAAATAATATGAATAATAATTTAAAATCAAATATAAATTAACAAAATAATGATTCATAATTATAAAATAAAATAATTTATTTTTAAATTAATTATTAAATTATACAAATGATTCAAAATAAAACCATAAAATTATATCTAATAAAATGATGCAAGTCAAACAGTTTACTTTGCGGACATTAAACACAATTGGTGACATAATTTTCCTATTACAGTAAAATGCACTTCTCATTCCACCTCTTGTGCTGTAAAAGGTATTCCTTTTTTATTCGAAATATTCCCAATTTTGTTAACTATATCATGAAATATCTCGATTCTCTAATATGTGCAAGTAAATGCATTTTCATCTTTATAGATCATGTTAGTTGATCTATAACGGGCGATAGGCAAAATAGCCTAATGTTAGTGTAATCTATTAATTACACATAAACCCCATCTTTATACTTAAGTACCAGATAAGGGTGTCATGCCATAAAATATTTTTAACACGACTGACTTTGTCTTTAACGTGAATTTAATAAAAGCATTGTAAGTTACTAATTATAACACTTTTGTTGCACAGAAAGAGAGCAAAGGACATTTACATTAGGCTATCAAAGAACATTACCATTGACTTAGAGTTCAAACACACTCAAAAACTCCCGTTATAATCACTGAAGCGGTTTACACTGCGAAACGAATATCTTACTTACATCATATGCACATCTGCACTTTGTTGTTTATGGTAAGAGAATTCGTGAGAAAACAGAATTCAGTCAGCGAGCGTGCGCACTATACACAAACAGCAGTGTTTCAGTGATGACTCATCTGAACGCTTCTGATTGGTCATTGCATTCATAAGCTCATCAGAATCGTGTGTGATTGGTTATAATGCGCAGTGCTGTAAAAACATGTCTGTCTCTGGCTCAGCGAACGCAGATTTGAATTTAGCAGCTGCTGAGGTGCCGATTATTCGGCTATTTGTTGATTTTTGAAAGCTGTATTCAAAATCCACTTGGCTCAAAAATCTGAGGGGGTACATGCTAAATTCTATGCCCTTGAAAATCATAACAAGTGATGTCCGACTTTGGAAACTATCTCCTTAAATATGAAGAGGTCAAACAACAGATCAATGATTTACTCCAAATTTCACAAAAGGCTTATGGAGGTAATTATAATATAAGTCAGTCACTGAAGTGAGTTGCTGTTTTTGTCATTCACTTTTTTGGCAATGCACCCACACAGAAATTTTTATCGGATTTTTTAAATGTTCATCCAATCTCATTTTGTAAGTGAATTTTCTTTCTGTTTAAAGATGTTTTCTTGGGATTGATTGACTACTTGAAAGATAATATGAAAATATAACAACTAAATTTGTGTTTCCTGCTAGCTACATTTCACATAAACAAAAATCTGTCTCTAAACCTCTCTTTTCTTTATTCAGAGTTGATCTAGACAAGTATATGGAAACTATCCAAATTTCTGTTCATTCTAAAGCAATCAAAACTGTATCTCTACATTCATTCTATATGTGTCCTCTTAAGGTGTAAATTTATTACTTCTTTTAAGGGCTGGACTGGGACACAGTTTCAGGCCGGGAAATGTCACACTCATCCAGGCCACACAGAAAAAAAGGGGCCAAAATTGTACCTTTTGGGGTACAACAGCTTGTCACTGGAGCAGTACTCTTAAAAGGACATCTTTGTACCTTTTTTTTTTACCCCTAATTAATTAGTACCTTAGAGTAGTAATTCGTACCCGTAAGGTACTAAAAAAGGAACAAAGATGTCCTTTTAAAGGTACTGTTCCAGTGACAAACTGTTGTACCCCAAAAGGTGCGATTTTGGGCACTTTTTTTGTATATAGCCTATACATTCACAACAATTTCTGAAACCACAGACAACCCTATTATTTGTATGGCCATCACATAAAAAGGTCTAAATCCTTAGTCTGGGCCCGTGGAAAATAATTAAAGGTTCTCTCTTGAACTGCACCAATTTACTTCCCTTTCCCTTTTCTTCATTTTCCGCAATATCTCTGTCTCCCCATTCGTTTTCTTCTCGTATGTTTTAAACACATCAGCTGCCTTATATATTCTTACTCCGCTCATGTATTATATACGCCCTTGAAAGCGCATTATTAGATATTAATAATATCGCAGAGTTTTCAAGCATATTTACTTATATCAATGGTATGACCTCTTTCAGATGCGGCCGAAATTACAACATCAATCATCATATATATATATATATACACACTATACAAATATATTTACTTGTTTGATCAAAATTATTGCTAGGGACAATTTAGTAGTCGCTGGATATTGGTAGGGACATGTCCCGAGCGTCCCTACTAAATTCTACACCCTTCACACTCTGTAATGATCAGTCCACTGAAGCGAGTTGAAGATGAACCCAAGTGCAGCTTTATTTACAATGTGAAATCCAGAATCCAAACAATAAACACAGACTTGACTTGACTATGACTTAAACACTATCCGACAGCAGGATAAATACATTTAATACACAACAAGGAACAAAGGCAACGACATGGCTACTTATAGCAAACAAATGCGAAACGAATATCTTACTTACATCATATGCACATCTGCACTTTGTTGTTTATGGTAAGAGAATTCGTGAGAAAACAGAATTCAGTCAGCGAGCGTGCGCACTATACACAAACAGCAGTGTTTCAGTGATGACTCATCTGAACGCTTCTGATTGGTCATTGCATTCATAAGCTCATCAGAATCGTGTGTGATTGGTTATAATGCGCAGTGCTGTAAAAACATGTCTGTCTCTGGCTCAGCGAACGCAGATTTGAATTTAGCAGCTGCTGAGGTGCCGATTATTCGGCTATTTGTTGATTTTTGAAAGCTGTATTCAAAATCCACTTGGCTCAAAAATCTGAGGGGGTACATGCTAAATTCTATGCCCTTGAAAATCATAACAAGTGATGTCCGACTTTGGAAACTATCTCCTTAAATATGAAGAGGTCAAACAACAGATCAATGATTTACTCCAAATTTCACAAAAGGCTTATGGAGGTAATTATAATATAAGTCAGTCACTGAAGTGAGTTGCTGTTTTTGTCATTCACTTTTTTGGCAATGCACCCACACAGAAATTTTTATCGGATTTTTTAAATGTTCATCCAATCTCATTTTGTAAGTGAATTTTCTTTCTGTTTAAAGATGTTTTCTTGGGATTGATTGACTACTTGAAAGATAATATGAAAATATAACAACTAAATTTGTGTTTCCTGCTAGCTACATTTCACATAAACAAAAATCTGTCTCTAAACCTCTCTTTTCTTTATTCAGAGTTGATCTAGACAAGTATATGGAAACTATCCAAATTTCTGTTCATTCTAAAGCAATCAAAACTGTATCTCTACATTCATTCTATATGTGTCCTCTTAAGGTGTAAATTTATTACTTCTTTTAAGGGCTGGACTGGGACACAGTTTCAGGCCGGGAAATGTCACACTCATCCAGGCCACACAGAAAAAAAGGGGCCAAAATTGTACCTTTTGGGGTACAACAGCTTGTCACTGGAGCAGTACTCTTAAAAGGACATCTTTGTACCTTTTTTTTTTACCCCTAATTAATTAGTACCTTAGAGTAGTAATTCGTACCCGTAAGGTACTAAAAAAGGAACAAAGATGTCCTTTTAAAGGTACTGTTCCAGTGACAAACTGTTGTACCCCAAAAGGTGCGATTTTGGGCACTTTTTTTGTATATAGCCTATACATTCACAACAATTTCTGAAACCACAGACAACCCTATTATTTGTATGGCCATCACATAAAAAGGTCTAAATCCTTAGTCTGGGCCCGTGGAAAATAATTAAAGGTTCTCTCTTGAACTGCACCAATTTACTTCCCTTTCCCTTTTCTTCATTTTCCGCAATATCTCTGTCTCCCCATTCGTTTTCTTCTCGTATGTTTTAAACACATCAGCTGCCTTATATATTCTTACTCCGCTCATGTATTATATACGCCCTTGAAAGCGCATTATTAGATATTAATAATATCGCAGAGTTTTCAAGCATATTTACTTATATCAATGGTATGACCTCTTTCAGATGCGGCCGAAATTACAACATCAATCATCATATATATATATATATACACACTATACAAATATATTTACTTGTTTGATCAAAATTATTGCTAGGGACAATTTAGTAGTCGCTGGATATTGGTAGGGACGTGTCCCGAGCGTCCCTACTAAATTCTACACCCTTCACACTCTGTAATGATCAGTCCACTGAAGCGAGTTGAAGATGAACCCAAGTGCAGCTTTATTTACAATGTGAAATCCAGAATCCAAACAATAAACACAGACTTGACTTGACTATGACTTAAACACTATCCGACAGCAGGATAAATACATTTAATACACAACAAGGAACAAAGGCAACGACATGGCTACTTATAGCAAACAAAGAGGGTCACATGACATGAACAAAGCAATGGGAAACAACACATGACCTGGAAAACCAATCAGAACATAACACAGACAAGGGAATCACATGACTAGACAATAACCAATGAGAGCATGATACATACACAAGACAGCGAGACATGAGGCAAGGGAAGTATGGCACTAACAGCAGGAATCAAACTACAAAATAAAAGACACGAAAACAAGAACATGAAACAAAACCCAAACACCACATTACATATACCCCCCTCTAAGTGCGGCTTCAGACGCCCAAACAAAACCCAAGTCCAGGAGGGTGGTGGAGTGGAGGCGGAACTGGGGGAGGAATGGAGGGCCAGGCCCGTGAAGAGGAACAGGCAGAGCGGGAAGCCATGGCGGAGCAGGCAGATCGGGCAGCCATGGCGGAGCAGGCAGAGCAGGGCAGCCATGGCGGAGCAGGCAGAGCAGGGCAGCCATGGCGGAGCAGGCAGAGCAGGGCAGCCGGGTAATGACGGCAGAGCGGGGAGCCATGGCGGAGCAGGCAGATCGGGCAGCCATGGCAGAGCAGGCAGAGCAGGGCGGCCGGGTGATGATGGCAGAGCAGAAAGCCATGGTGGAGCAGAGACATGGATAGACCACTTGACTGAGACAGAACAAGCAGAGAGTTCTTGAATGGCCTCCTTGGCCGTGAAAGGACAGACAGTGAGCTCATGAACGGCCTCCATGGCCGTAACAGGACAGGCAGTGAATTCATGGACGGCCTTCTTAGTCATGACAGGGTAGATAGTGAGTTCATGAACGGCCTCCGTGGCCATAACAGGACAGACCGTGAGTTCATGAACAGCCTCCGTGGCCGTAACAGGACAGACAGTGAGTTCGTGAACTGCCTCTGTGGCCGTGACAAGACAGTCTGTGAGTTTGTGAACGGCCTCCATGGCCGTGACAAGACAGTCTGTGAGTTCGTGAATGGCCTCTGTGGCTGTGACAGGGCAGGCAGCGGACACCACCACCTCAGGAGGTTCTGCAGCAGATGCCGCCACCTCTGGAGGTTCTGCAGCAGAAGCTACCACTTCTGGAGGCACAGGAAATGCCCTTGGAGCAGACTCGTGGATAGGAGAGGGCTCTGAGACAGATTCATGGGCAGGAGAGGCCTCTGAGGCAGATTCATGGACAGAAGAGGCCTCTGGAGCGGACTCGTGGACAGGAGAGGCCTCAGGAGCACAGTGTGCAGCCCACACGCTCAAAAGGGCGACCGCCATTACAGGAAGGGCAGCAGAGTGTGGCATTAACTCTAAGATGGTGGGGCTTGAGAGTGCTGACGTTGCCGGGATGCCTGCAGTTCGCACCGACATCAGAGGTGGGTCCATCACACTAGCAATCAGACCTTTCTGTCCAAGCCCAAGCGCCACGTCCGACTCAGGCGTCGCGGCCATCTTGGCCGGGGACTCAGGTGTAACATGAGCAGACTCTGAAATGGCAGCCATGTCATGACGAGACTTTGGATGATCAGCAGCGACGTGACAAGACTCTAGAAGGGCGGCCATCTTGCAATGAAGCTCTTCAATGGCGGCCATATTGTAAAGAGTGAGTGACCGGCATGATGTGAGCAGGCTCTGGCTTGGCAGACGTGACGTGAAGAGGACTTGGCGTAGCAGACATGACGGGAGCAAGCTCTGGTTTGGCAGACGTGACGTGAGCAGGCCCTGGCGTCGCAGACATGATGTGATCAGGCTTTGACTTGGTAGATATGATAGGAGTAAACTTTGACTTAACTGGCATGATGTGAGCAGGTCCTGGAGTAGCAGGCGTGACGTTAGCAGGCATTGGCGTGGCAGACATGATGTGAGCAGGCTGTGGCTTGGCAGGCATGACGTGAACAGACCCTGGAGTAGCAGGCATGACGTGAACAGGCTTTGGCGTAGCAGACATGACGTAAGAAGGCTGTGGCTTGGCAGACATGATGTGGGCAGGCTTTGGCTTGGCAGGCATGACGTGAACAGGCTTAGGCTTGGCAGGCATGACGTGAACAGACCCTGGAGTAGCAGGCATGACGTGAACAGGCTTTGGCGTAGCAGACATGACGTAAGAAGGCTGTGGCTTGGCAGACATGATGTGGGCAGGCTTTGGCTTGGCAGGCATGACGTGAACAGGCTTAGGCTTGGCAGGCATGACGTGAACAGACCCTGGAGTAGCAGGCATGACGTGAACAGGCTTTGGCGTAGCAGACATGACGTAAGAAGGCTGTGGCTTGGCAGACATGATGTGGGCAGGCTTTGGCTTGGCAGGCATGACGTGAACAGGCTTAGGCTTGGCAGGCATGACGTGAACAGACTTTTGGGAAGTGTCATGTTCCTCCTCCATGACACCCACAGTGAAAGCAGATCCATTCATTCTCAAAGCAAAATCTATATATTGCTCAAGAGTCCAGTGAGGAGTTTTGCGTAGCATTAAACTTAATATGTCCTTAATTAAACCAAAACGAAAAATGTGTTTTAGGAAGGTTTCATTAAAGTCTACTTGGTAGTAAAACTCACAGAACTCAGCCATGTAATCCTCTATGGATAGGTCTCCCTGTCGAAGACGAACTAGGCAATCTGCTGGGTTCATGGTGTGGTCATGTATTCTGTAATGATCAGTCCACCGAAGGCGAGTTGAAGATGAACACAAGTGCAGCTTTATTTACAATGTGAAATCCAGAATCCAAACAATAAACACAGACTAGACTAGACTAGACTAGACTTGACTTGACTTGACTTGACCACTAACCGACAGCAGGATAAATACATTCAATACACGACAAGGAACAAAGGCAATGACATGGCTACTTATAGCAAACAAAGAGGGTCACATGACATGAACAAACCAATGGGAAACAAGACACATGACCTGGACAACCAATCAGAACATAACACAGACAAGGGAATCACATGACTAGACAATAACCAATGAGAAAATGACACATACACAAGGCAGAGAGACATGAGGCAAGGGAAGCATGACACTAACAGCAGGAATCAAACTACAAAATAAAAGACACGAAAACAAGAACATGAAACAAACCCCAAACACCACATTACACACACACACACAGAATTGTGAATAAAAGTGTGGAACTAAAGGAGGAAAACTTAATGATTAACAGATGTCAATAGTACTAATGGTGATACTCAAGCTAACATACCTCAGTAAAGGACAAAATTAATTGTAATTGCTAATAGCATCATTTGTTTGCATGCACCATCTGACAATCAGGTAATTTTACAAATACAACACAATTAGTGCAGACTGTGATAAAGTTAAATGCACCAGGCAAATGACTTCAGTGAATAAGTTGCGTGCTATAATGAGCCTCATTTGCAAAGAAAGGAGACGTGTTTGCACTCAAAACAATCTGTTTAAATGCTCACAATGCAGTTCTAATGCATTTAGCAACTTGCACCAAATTGCAAGTGGTTTGTAAACCATGTGTCACAATGGGTTTCGACCTCTGTGCGTCTGAACTCTGATTAAACTAGTGTGTGTTGAAGGTCACTGGCACATCTACAGATCCGCTCTGACAGCTCTAGACGTCCTGCAGTGATGAACGCCTGCCGAATGCAAGGCCGGACACAGTTAATGTCACCGGGATTATCGCTCCCGTCCCGCCGAACGAGACTCGGACTTGCCGTAAATCTCCTGTCGCGATGTCCATTTCCATTAGTCGTATTTCATCACTCACTTTTACGGTGAGAACTTTCACTTTTTTTATATTCGTGCTGCAGTTGTAAATCTAGAGAAAGGAAAGAAGAGAGACTCTGGCTAATTGGCTCTCTAATGGTCCATTATCATAGCTGTGTAATGTCTTTGTACCGCTAATGTGACCTGTAATTACATGGTGAGATAACATGATCTGGATGTGCAGTGAAAATTACAGCTTTATGTTTCACTAGAGTTACGTTCCTTTCTTGTTGTATTTTTATGTGAACTGCTTTGGTCAATGGGAATTTTGCACCAAGGGCGAAGGTTGATATTAACGTTGGTCAGGACAATTTAAAACCAAATGTTTTCAACACAGAAAATGTTATCAATATTTCCGTTTAAAACTTAGGTTTATAAAATACTTTTTGTATTTTCATCCCTCTGATGTTTCCACGCCAAAAAGTGACATATCCGGGAAGCCATTTTTAGTGCATGATATCTTGAGAATTGCGATTGCTGGACTCATTAAAATGGGTGGATACATAGACAAACACGTTCACTTCAAACCCAAATGGTTCAGATTCAACTCAGGGCAAAAATATTTTCAGAACTGGCCTCTAAAGTTGGAAAATATGAAAAATTTCTAGAGGTGGGTCATATTGAGAACTTACTCACAACCATAAAAAGACTGAGGATACTAATATATATGCTTTGTTTTTAAGCTTAAATTGTCTTTATCAGTCTGTCAGGTTTCTGTCAAGATCAGAATATGAGACATTAACATATTAGTCAGATACGATACAATATTCTGCCCATTTTGAGGCACTCTTTTGACAATGTTGACTATTAGGAGACTCTCGTCAATATTTCAGTTTATTTTGTTTGTTATGTGCTATTCAGGACTTAAAATTAAGGTTTGAAAGATTTATTTATTTATTTTTTGCATTATCAGCCCTCTGATGTTTCCAGGTCAAAAAAACGTCTTATCCGGGAAACCATTTTTGGTGCTTGATATCTTGAGAACTGGGATTGCTGGACTCAAAGCAACTGGTAGTAACATAGACACACATGTTCACTTGAAGTCCAAATGTTTCAGATTTAACTCAGGGTACAAATATTCTCAGAATTGGCTTCTAAAGTTGGTAAAAAGTGAAGTTTTCTAACACCATATTGGTCATATTGGGACCTTAATCACACCCATAAAAAGACTAATTATACTAATATATGTTTTGTTTTTAAACCATATACTTAAATTGATCTTGTCAGTCTTCTTTTTTTGTCATGATCAGAACATGAGATATTAACATATTAGTCAGATACACCACAATATTTTACACATTTTGAGGCACTCATTTGACAAATTGCATGGAAGTAGGTTTATATGTGCATAATGAAATGTTGGTAGCTATGATAACGTATCTCACACACTTTTGGGACTGAATTTTGTTGATAAACATGACAAACATGATCTGAAAGTGAAAGTTTATGCAAGCAAAATGAACTTTTTTTGTTTGAAAACTGTTGCATGACTATAAAAAATTGAAAGTTTCAACATTCACCCTCAAAATGCAATTGGGTCCGTTTTGACCCAGAAGAGATGCATACAAATATAGTTATGTTATAACAGCTTTTTAGTAAGGGAAAATGTTTTTGCAAGTGTTTTATGACTGTCAAAAAACAGTTTTTGTTATACTTTTTTTATGTTTAGGTCATTTTAGACTCGGTAATGTATGGCGTACCATTAGGTGTCAAAAATATTTTGTTACATTATCTATGAAGCTAAATTAATGCCAAAAACTTTTGTAAATATATTTAGCCTTTTCTCCATATTTCACACACTTTTGGGACTGAATTTTGTTGATAAACATGAATATGTATATTGACAAACCGCTGCAGAATGAACAATTGATCTGAAAGTAAAAGTTTAGCAAGTAAAATTAATTTATTTAGTTTTTTTATTTTTTTATTACTCAGCCGACACTGACATTATGCAGCTCAATACTTGCCCACCTGCTGATCCTTTCTGAGCGCTTTTGTTTTATAGATCTGCTTTCCTCTCCGCACTACAGGACGCATTAATGCACCTGTTAAAAATGCTCTTCTCACCCCCTGATGAGATACTGTCACTCAACATGGAGACTGACAGCTAGGGAGCGTTATTACGCAGTGCGTGCTGGGAAATGTCCCCCTGCTGCTGTCCTGACCGTGGACCTCTGGGACTCCAGCACTTTAAATTGTACCCTGATACGAGGAGGAAATCTGCCAGATATGGAAACAGCATCGTGTTTCAGCTAAACCCACCAGCTCTCCAAAGGCCTGTCATCTAAAGTTTGCAGAAAGCAAAGGTTTGGGATATAAGAATGGAATATTCTGGCTTGGATTTTTTTTTACTGCTTTTTTTCTACTCAAAACAAAAAGTACAATCTTTTCTTTATTTACTCATGAAGTTCATTGAGGACAGCACACAGACTTTTCTCTCTTGCTGTTTGTTCCTTTAGAAGAAAAGCAGAGACAATGTCCTTAAAGAAACTTGAACTCACAAAAAAACTTTCAAAGTGTTCCACTGAAACGAGCTGGCAGAACAATAATCAAATTAAAAGACGTAAAATGTAAATAAATGATTTTACATTAAAGAAACTTTAAATTATAATAAATTACAATTAAAATTATTAAAAGGTTCATTTAAAGAATCAAATCAAACAATTGTTAAAGTATAAATTATTTAACATTAAATAAAAAGTATAAAAAAAATAATGATTTGATTTAACATTAAATATGAATTATATTGCAAAATAATACATTTATTTAAATAATTAAATTAACTGTTAAAAATAATATTCATTATGAAATAAAAATAATTTTAAATAAAAAATTTAATTAAAACGAATGATTGAACATTAAATATAAATAAAATATTAAATCAAATAATTTAAAATAATATAAAATTATTTAGAATTAAATAAAAATGATTACATTATTAAAATAAATTGAATTATTTACATTAAATTAAATATAAATTATATTTAAAATAATAGGTTTATTTAAATAATTATTAAAATAAATAAATACATTATAGTATTATATAAATGATTTAACTTGAAATAGAAAGGATTTACAATTAAAATTAATTAGAACATCAAATAAATTATTTACATTAAATTAAATATAAATTATATTTAAAATAATAGGTTTATTTAAATAATTATTAAAATAAATAAATACATTATAGTATTATATAAATGATTTAACTTGAAATAGAAAGGATTTACAATTAAAATTAATTAGATTAATTGAACATCAAATATAAATAAAATATAAATACATTTATTTAAATAACTGAATCAAATAATTATTCAAAAGAATATAAATTATTCATCATGAAATAAAACTTATTTAAAAGTAAAATAAATGAAATTAAATGACTGAACATTAAATTAAATATAAATTGAATAATTATTTAAAATAACAAATGATTCAAAGTGAAATAAAAATGATTTAAAATTAAAATCAATTAAATGATTGAAAATATAAATTCTATTTAAATAAAACAATGATTTAAAATACTATAAAATATAAAAAAATAAATAAAATGCACACAACCTTCTGTAATCCACACAACAATCACTCTCACTTTAGTAATATCAGAGACCCAAGCCGTTTGAAAATAGTCATTATTTTACTATTCTGTTTGCTGACACTATAGTGGCACAAAAATGACACACTTCACCCTCAATAATACTCTTATTTCTCAGCAGATCTGTGGGATCGGGTGGACAGCAGAATCTCTAACAGCAACCATAAGAGAACAGAAGTGCTCAGAATGATCTAATGTGGCTTTCAGAGGTGATACAGAAGAGGAACACAGCAGATCGGAGACTTTAACAGCTCAATTCTTAATTCTCTCAAATGGAGGCAGTGTTTATCACAGCACTGCTCCACCTGAATCATCTCAGACTGACCGTCTGAATGTGTTTGTTCCCCGAGGTGGCGATCAGCAGCATCACTGCGAGCCAATCTATCAACGAGTCACCGAGACCATTTCAACCGCTCCTATCCTCCGCATAAATCACTTCAGCCTCTGTGTTTGTGTGTACAGATCAATCGCCCATCCAGCTCACATTTCACCTCAACATCAACTGAAAAATAATACAAATACAGCATAGTTTGCATGAAGAAAATACAGGCTATTTTAATCCCATCAAGATTTTTTTTTTTACACTGTAACATTATTTTCCACATCAACAAGGCACATTTCCTACTAAATTCTCATTAGTGTAATGAAAAAAGTCTCATTCTCATTACCAGAGCCTTGTCCATGAATAGGGTACAAAACAGATTCTGAAACTCCTAAAGTAATGAAGCATTTATTTATTTTTTAAACAAATGGCCAGTGAAAGATGCTAACTATTCAGAACATTTATTCTGAATATAGAAAGTTATTCATTCACTTCAGAAGGACATTATATGAACTATTAAGCATTATATGAGCTATTTAGTTTTGTATTTGTTTATATATATATATATATATATATATATATATATATATAATATATATAAACAAATTAAAAAAAAAACTAAATAATTACATTAATTACATTTCTTTAAATAATTATTTAAATAAAATAATAATAATTCAAAATAATACACATTAGGAGGAAAACGTAATTAACATTTATTTTCTATTTTTCTTCTTTATTTATTTATATATAAAATTATTTATTTATTATTTTATTATATATTTATTATATAATAATATTATATAATAAATTATATATAAATTATTATATTATTTTATATATATATGTATATATATATATATATATATACTGTATATCTGCATTGCATATGAGTAGAAATATTTTCTATTTGTTTATATACATATATATATATTGTCACGAATCCTGTCCATGGACTTCTGTTTATTCACCACCAGAGGTCCCCCTTTCCATTACATTGACTCTCGCACAACACAAACTGTTGCATAGCACCCTTTGGACTACATATCCCATCATTCATTGCACTGATTACACACTGCACTGATTGCACTGATTGCACACAGCTGTTTCATATCACTCACTCACTATATAACACCCACTCAAACAACTATTCTCCGCTGAGTATTGTTTAGCCTGTACCCCGTACCGAGTCTCTGTGTTTCCTTGTTTTGCCTTGCCTTGCCTTGCCTGTTCTCTCAGTTTCTGATCTTTGCCTGTTTTCCTGGATTTTTCCCTCTCGTCTCGCCCCTGTGATTCTGTCTGCCGATCAGTGACCTACGCTAGCCCTAGGACTATTCTTGTGTTTTGCCCGCCATATACCTGTTTGCCATCGATTGACCCTGCCAGTGTTCGACCACTTCTCTTGTGAAATAAAGCTTGCACATGGATCCGCACGCCTCTCATCTCGTCAGCCCTGTTACATATATATATGTGTGTGTGTGTGTGTCTGTGTGTGTATATATATAATTACTAAATGTTTATTTATTTATTTAATTAATTATTAAATGTGTTTAAATAATTCTTTAAAATAAGTATTTAAAAAAAAGTGGGAGAACAAACTAAGTATGAGCTCTTTTATCTTTTATTCTATTTGTTTATCAATATATGGGTCAAATTAAATTCATTTGGGGATTCAAATTAGATAGTTACAAATAGTTTTTACTATAATGAAATCATAGCATAAATATATTTATTTTTATATATAATTATAATTTACATAGTATAATTATATTACATTTTTTATTATTGTTTTACATGGTGAACAATAAATCATTGTTTTTCACATTACAGTACTATAATGACCAAAATCAAATTTTCATTAATGACAAGTGGGAAAAGAGAGGAATCCTGAAAATAGGATCTGTTTTTTTTTTGCAGGTGAAATATGATCTGCACATGTTCCTGACGGGTTTGATGAGATTCACGGTGATCTATGACTGATTAGCAATAAGAGATCTTCACTCAAACACTGCTCATCTGATGCTGGTGTGTGTCATACGTGTCAGGACTCCTCCCGCGGGAGAATGACGTGGCCTCTATGTGCCTCTATTTTCTCATTTTATCCTTCTGTCACCTATCTAGCTCTCCTGCAACTCGGAAAATGAAAAATCTGCCATCTAGAGAACGAAAGAGAAAGAGAATAGTGGCGTTATTAAGGACACTTGAACGAAGCCTCACCCTGATTTTCCCAGCAGCCCCTCTGATGAGATCAATAAGTGTTTGTGCGTTCGTCTGTCTCTCAAACACACATACTGAAACACGCATTAAAGGATGGTTCATCCAAAAATTGGACTTCTGTCATCGCTTACTAACCCTCGTGTCGCTCTAAACCAGATTTCCAGAGCAACAGATTGCTTTCACAGCACAAAGGAGTCTTTTATCTCAGAAGATCAATGAAAGCTTGATTTTTGTGACCCTTTTTATCATTTCTAAGAGTTCAACAAAGCCGCATGCATTTTTTTGAATGAGTGTGCATCAGTGATTCATGATGCACTGCAAAACATTTGTATTTTTGTCTTGTTTTCCAGTACAAATATCTATATGTTCTTAAGTCAAGATACATTTATTTGAAATGCAAAATGGCTTAGGATATCAAGTCAATTCTGAAGAAAATTATCAATATTTAGTGAGTTTATGATTAAAACAAGAAAAAATATCTGCCAATTGGGTCAAAATAAAGATTATTTTTCCTACTGCCAGATATATTTTTTCTGTTTCATGGAAAAACTCACTTAATATTGGTAAATTTTTCAGAAAATAGGTCAAGTTATTCTGCTTTTCAAGTCTTGTTGACTAAAAAAAGGTGAGCTTTTGCTTAAAACAAGGAAAAAATATGTCAATCAGGGATCAGAAAAATATGGAGGCTTGTTTCCACCATGAAAAAAATTTAATTGCGAATTTTTACCTAACAAATTCTGACTTTCTTTCTCATAATTGCAAGTTTACATGAAACAATTCAGACTTTTCTTCTCAGAATTGCCCGTTTATATCTCGCAACTGAAAGATAACATCTAGCAATTTACATCAAAAATTTTTTTATCCCGTGGCAGAAATGGGCTTCCATAGAAAAATAATGTTGTTTTCCCTTTGAAGTTTATTTTTCTAAATCAATTGGTGGATATTTTTTGTTGTTTTAAACATACTCACTTATTTTCTGAAAAGGCTTAATATCTGAAGTCATTTTACTTCTCAAAATTGTTTTCTGGAAAACATATAAAAATGAAGTGAGTTTTTGCTTAAAATGAGAAAAAATATCTGCCAAAGGGGTCAGAAAAAATTATCTTTTTTTTTTTTCCTTTTTGAATTCAGTTATATTTATTTTGAATTCTGAGATATTTGTTCTTGAGCTTTTTTCTTGTTTTAAGCTTGCTTAATTTTGATCAGTTTTATAGAAAGCAAAACTTAATATGTCATTTTGCTACTCGTATCTTGATTTATGAATGTTTTTAAATATTTGTACTGGAAAACAAGATGAAATCAGCACAATAATAGTGTGCTGCTGCAGTCAAATGCCTGATAAAGAGAACAAAAAGAATGAATAAATGATTCTCTGGCTTCCACTTCAGCTTTCAAAGGCCGTGTTTTTCAATTTAATCCCTCTGGATGCAAATACAAAATAAAAAAGCAAAAATATAAGTTTGAAGGAAATCATCAGAAATTATAAAGAATGAAAGAATGTTTCAATGCATTGATTAGTTACACAAACATCAGCTAAATTAATGTTTTTGTGAACTCACATACTGTATATCTTGAGCAATATATACAAGCCTTGTAGAACAAGATATTCTCCAGAAATACATCTGCTGTGTTGCACAGAAGACAGAAAGTCATACAGGTTTAATAAGTAAATAATGAGTGTACAGGAACAATGACAATTATGGCTTGAGCCCATAGACCTTTGCTCAGCGAGCTGGTGTTTTATCTATTAGGTCACTGGAAGTTATTGACAATATCTGAACCTGGAGATTATTAAAAAAGAAAACGGCATCATGGAAATCATGGAAAAACATACAAATTTTAAAATGTATATTCCTAGACCTGAAAATTACTTAAAGATTAAAATTAATTATATATGTGTGTGTGTGTGTGTGTGTGTGTGTGTGTGTGCATGTTTATGTGGTTTATGAGGACACATATTTGTATAATAACATGGGTATGACATAGGTATTACAACGAGAAGGTGATTTATGAGGACATTTTCAGTGTCCCTGAGGGCAATAGAATAAACAGTCTGTACAGTATAAAAACCATTACGCCTATGGAGAGTCCCCATAAACTATAAAAACAAACCTGTGTGTGTGTGTGTGAGATGATATAGATGAGTTTTGGACATATTTGGGTAAATCTGTTTGCTTCTGTCCTGAAATTACAAACTGAATCACTGAAAGAGGAAACTATCTCCTGACAGAGGATGAAATAAGCAGCAATGTTGTTGTTTTCTGCTTTCTGAATATGAAGAAATCAGCTGACCGACTGCTTCAGTTAACATCAGTGCCTCTTTTCCTCTAGTATTGGTAGTTTGTTTGAGTTTGCTTTGACTCGTGTAGGTGAACAGACGGGTGCAGCTGTCCGTCTATCATTCATAACTGATGAGATAGAGATGAACGCGGGTAGATCTGCTTTCTGCTTCAGACTACAGAATAAATGATACATTAAACCTACATCTGATAGCAAACTCAACACATATAATACGACAGCATTACCACATCACAACATTTCTGTATTTCCATAACATTCTTTAACATTATACGTTGTGTAATAGTTTCATGATTTTCTTATGACAGCTAATACAAATTAAGAAATTCATATACATTATATGTAAATATAATATATGTAAAAAAAAAAATTACATTTATGCATTTGGCAGGTGCTTTTATCCAAAGCAACATACATATGACATGCAAGGCTAAATAAATAAATGCATAATTCATATTTATTATATTATATAAAACATAATCATATAAATATGATTATAATTATATCATAATTATAATTAAATGATCATATAATTATATCATAAAAATAATATAATACAAATATATATAATAAAATAATAATCCCTAACTTGATAAATATTTCAACGTTTCTATAATGAAATTCTTCATTTTAATTTGATGAATTTATGATTTTATAAATATAACATTTACATTTATTCATATGTATATAAAATATATTCCCTAATTTGTTAAATATGTCAGCGTTTCTGTATGAAATATTTCAGTTAAAGACCACATCTACCTCTTTATTGCAAAAAAGTGATATAACATACATGATATTACATGTAGTTATAATCAATTATGAAAATATGACACATAAAATATATAATAAAACAAATTTCAATATTTCTAGTGAAACCCTTTATTTAATTAATTACTTACTTGTAAATAATAAGCAATCTAACAAATCCAGACCAAAAATCATAACATACATATTATAATAATTAAGAAATGATACATATATTTAAAAAAAATTATAACATAAAATATGTCATGAAATACATTTCTAAATTTCTATAATGAGCTTTGTTTAATGATTTATATATTTGTTTGTGAAAAATAAACAAGTTAACACATTCAGACAGCTACAATGTGTTTTGGAAATCATGTATAAGTCAGTTCTACATGTCAGACTCCATTCATCTGTGTAGTTTTGAGAAGCGAATGTGAAAGTGAAGGCATGTGAGTGAGTGCGTGTGTGAGCGCGTGAGTTAGTGTGTGTGTGTGTGTGTGTGTGAGTGCGTGTGAATGTGTGAGTGCGTGCATGTGTGTGTGTGTGTGTGTGTGTGGGAGAAACAGAAACAGGTGTGGAGCTAATTAATCAAAAACCATGGAAACAAACATGGCAGGAGAAAGGGGACACAGAAAACATTACAAAGCTACTCAAAAAAAAAACTGAATTTAACCATAAGTAAAATTGTGAACTTTGGAGGAAAAAAGGGGAAAGAACACTTAATTTCCCAGAATGTATTAGCTGTGTTGATATTCTTTGAGTTGTAATTCATTAAATTCAACTTCTTGTTATAATATAATTTCAATTCAAATTGCAATTCAACTTCTACAACTTGGCGTGTGTGTGTGTGTCTGTTACAACAGCTTATAAACAAAAGATGAGTTCAGTTAGACAAAACTATGAAAAGTTTAACAAATAGTATTCACAGCAATCGATTCATGATTTGTAAGTAAAATAATTTTTTATAATTTTAGTTTCAGTTTTAGTTAACTATAATAACCCTGTATTCAATATTCATATTTAATATATGAGAAATACATTTGATTTATTGATGATAAATATACACACCTGATTATTGTGTATTTAAAACAGTTACAGAAATCGTACCTGTTTCATTTATGAATGACTGAGAAATATGCATCACATTAAGTTTTTAGTTTATCTTAAATCTGTGTAATCTTACTGGATAGAAATTGTACTGTGGTAGTTTGGCTGAAACTACGGTTTCCGTGCTACTTTTCTCGACAGCATACAGTATATCCTGATAAGTTACGCTCATTATGAATATGTCCAAATTAAACTCATTAGTGTCACAAGAGAAGACTGATTGGAGTCAAAGCAGCGTCATCTGTAGATCATTCATCAGACAGACGTCAGACACCGCAGGGCAAACACCCCATCTCTGAATCACACAGACTTCTGAACATCTGCTTCACTCCCAACTTATTCAGACATATTACAGAGGAAATATCAAAAACAATGACCCTATTTACTCCATTCATGTTTCTGGTCCTATTGTGCATGTTATTCTGAGGACAAAAAGGGTTTTAATAACTTTAATAACTTACTCTGGTCGATGTTATTTCAGTGTCATTGGTATACAATTGCAGTTTTCCTTAATATTTTTAATTAGTTTCTAATTTTTTTGTGTGTGTGTGTTTTTTTTACTAGTTTTTTTAAATATGTCTATATGGGTTTTAATATTTTTGTTTTAGTTATTTTAGAAAATTATTATTAAAAAAAAATTATTAAATGGTTTTAGTTTTTGTTAATGAAAATAACTCTGACACTGCCTCTGAAACAACTTTTTTTTCAAATTGTGAGAGCTATTGAGGCCAGAAAGTTTTTTTAATGTTTTTGAAAGAAGTCTCTTACACTCATAAAGCTGAATTTATTTGATAAAAAAAAATACAGTAAAAATACAGTAATTTTAAATAACTGCGTTTCCTATGTTAATATATTTTAAATTGTATTTCTGTGATATAATGCTTCATTTTCAGCAGCCATTACTCTAGTCTTCAGTGTCACATGATCCTTCAGAAATCATTATGAAAGTCATATATGCAAATCATTATGAAAATCAGAAATCATTAACAAAATGCTGATTTAAAGATTCATATCAAAGCATATAACAGTTATTAATAGTTTGGTGGAAACCGTGATAAAAAATGTGATGAATACAAAATTTAAAAAGTACAGAATTTATTTGAAATAGAAATAGTTTGTAACGTCTTTACTGTCACTTTTAATCAAATTAATGCATCCTTGCTGAATAAAAATATGAATTTCTTTCAAATAAATAAATAAACATCTCATTGACCCCAAACTTTTGAACAATAGTGTACAATTCAGTCATTGTTTCCAGCTACTATTGCAGCCTAAACAGTGTGTGTTGTTGGTATAAGAGTCAAACGCAGCAGTCGAACACCCTGTGAGGCTTCAGTCTGTGTCAGCTCGTCTTGGTTTGTTCCTGGACTGGCAACAAGAGAGGATATTTTATTTTTGGCATATACTCACAAAACGTCTGTGTTGAGATGACACAGTTGTATTTTGGCATCTACCTCATGCTGAGACGCTTCCCTCTGCGCTTTACTGTCAGACAGACCGGAGGATCTCCTGCATGCTTCAGTTCAGAAAACAAACCTGCAGACTAAACCAGGGCGAGTCCAACAAGATACACAAATAAAAGAAACTCATCTGCATTCATCTTATAATATAAGTCAAAGTTTCTTATACCAATTTATTTTTTATGACCAATTTTCCACTCTCTGGTTTTTCAAGAACACTACACTGGATGTAAATGATCGCTGTTATGATTCTGATCAGACATGTTATGTGAATTGGATGTATTAAATTATCTCTTTTGTGTAATATGTGGTTCCTCTGGACTCTCTGTACAGCACCTGTCCTCACACTCGTCCAGTACATTTCAATAATTCACCACTGCACGTCCTGGATGTGGCATCTGTTGCTCTGTTCCCAAACATAGCTGCCTCACTGTCTACATAGTACAGAGCCCCACAGGGGACGTGATGATGAAAAAAAAAATTAGATGGGAGGAAAAATTATATTTTTCAATGCTTTTGTGATCTGCCACCAAAGTATTGTGTTCTCCCAAGAAACGTTGCATTCACGCACAAAACATTTGTTTCTCCATGAAACTTAGATTTCTCTCGCAAAACTATTGCGGTCACCTGTAAAACTTCGCCTTTGCTCATAAAACTATTGCATTCCTCCAAGAAAATGAGCGTTCCCTATAGGGATGCACCGATACCACTTTTTCCAGTACTCGCCCGATACCGATACTTTTATTTTTGGTACTTGCCGATACCGAGTACCGATACCAATATTTTTATTGCATTTGTAAATTTTTTAAATATTGGGTACAGAAACCAAAAGAGTATGTATAATGTTAGTTGGTT
Organism: Sinocyclocheilus grahami; assembly: GCF_001515645.1. NCBI lineage: Eukaryota > Metazoa > Chordata > Actinopteri > Cypriniformes > Cyprinidae > Sinocyclocheilus > Sinocyclocheilus grahami. Next base: position 1,055,475 of record NW_015505853.1, read on the forward strand.
AACTTCATTTATCAAATAGATACAGTCAAACCTACATTTATTCAGACACCTTCAACATTTCTCACATTATCACAGTTTATTCGCTATAGTTTAGAAAATGGTAATAAAATATGACAAGAACTCAGAGTTAAACTGTGTCAGAACAAATTCAGCTTGATAATGTTAGACAACTTTGATAGAAAGGTATGTAATAGATTACAATCAACCAAAAATTAGACAGCTGTTAGTATGGCAGTATTTACACAACTATCAATACTTAGTCGGGCA
>NW_015505853.1:1055928-1056554 GCF_001515645.1 Sinocyclocheilus grahami
CCATTAAAATGTATTTTACAAGTTTTTGTTATTTTCACTGTTAATTGTTTTGCTCTATGGTATATCATCTTTAATTTAATCGTATTAGAGCTGCTCCATTGCAGCGGCTTAGTACTGTAATCACGCGCTTTGCTGTAATAATGCAGGGAACCACCCGTTATAAATCTCCTAACTGTGAATTTTCAGAAATAGAAGTCGCGTTCCCTTTCAGTCGGTCACTCTCAACGTCACGTCGGATGACCGACGAAATTGGGATCTCGCTTAGAGAGACCAATCTACTTTGAGTGTAAACTAAACGAGCCAATGCACATTGGCATACGATTATTGCATCCAGCTGCCGCTGATCACAGTGTGAGTATAAGTAGGCAGCAGATGCAGCGCATATTCAGCTTTTCTCTTCGAAGCCGAGCGATCACATCGTTCTGCTCCTGATTACTCTACTGAGAGAAGAAGACTGAATGAGTCCAGCGCGCTCTTGGAGAGCTCTTCGTGTTGGCGGTATGGCGCTTCAGCGGTGGTGATTTCCCGTGTCGAGTGGGTTGCACACATCAGGCTGCACTACCCCCTGTTTGTGTTGCAGATGATCATCTCCCCTGTGTGCCTCAGCACGCTAAAAGAGCTTTTTC
>NW_015505853.1:1056776-1086171 GCF_001515645.1 Sinocyclocheilus grahami
TATGTAAGACCTAAGTGGATCCCATATGTGTAAAGTCCACGGTATAGCCTCGAGCCCGTGTTTCCCTGGCAGACTTCTGCCATTCCAAGAGGGTTACAATCACCTCCATTCTTCCATATGCACCTAAGGAATGTTCATATGTGTATTGCTTCTGAAACCTCCTTCGGGAAGGTTGGAGCTTCCGTAACATCCCTATTCCAAGTAGAATGGGTACGTTTTCCCAGTGTTATCCAGTCTTACTCAGTCTTACTCAGTGGGTCTTATTCAGTGGGTAGTGCCATAGCAGCAGTAGCTGGTCCTCTTGTGCAAGCCCTGGCCTACGCCAAAAGTAGGGGCAGGTGGCTTCCACAGGACACTGGAAGGGGCAGTAGTTGTGGCCTTTTGGTAGGATCCCAATTTCGTCGGTCATCCGACGTGACGTCGAGAGTGACCGACTGAAAGGGAACGTATCGGTTACATATTCCCTCCCTCAGGGAACGAGGCTTACCATACGTAACCGAGACGTCATTCCTCAAAGAAAATGTGTTATCTTGCAAAACTATTGCATTCCTCATGAAACTCTGCAGTTGCTCGAACAAGTATTGCTTTCTCCAAATAAACATGCGTTCTCTCACAAAACTATTGCATTCCCTTCTCAGTCTCTTGCAAAACTATTGCATTCCCTTCTCAGTCTCTCACAAAACTATTGTGTTCACCTGTGAAACTTTGTGTTTGCTCTCAAAAGCACTGAAATATTGATTTTCCTCTAACCTCATAAATTTGAATCAGATTTTTGGTCATCAATAGGGAGTCTACGGTTTGCGTCATTGCTGAGTGCATTCTGGTTGAAGTGCACTTTATAACTTTTTAATGTTGCTTTACTCCTTTTGAAACTTTTAGCATTGGTATTGGGAGTCTCTGATGTTGTCTAGATAGGCAACTCACTACTGGAACATAGTAGCAGATGTAATGGATGAGTCACACATTTGAAGGTCTGAACGGATGAATACACTCTTTGTGTCACAGCACAAACACACACACTTGCTCTCTCTTTCTGACTCACTCAAACCTCCAGACTATAGTTAATTCTCTGAGTCATTTAGCTAATTTTACTCTTTAACTGCTGCTGAATATTAATAAAGATGAGCTCTAACTGCATCCTTAAAACACAATCTCTCCACTGCACATTATAGCCAGATATTCTTTTCTTGACAACCTATATCAGAGTTTGATATACAGTAAAGATGTCTTTACACAGAAAAGTTAAGGCTGCTCTGTTCAACCTGCTCAAAATTCAGTGTAAAGTGAGTGAATGAATGTGAGTGAGTTAGTGAAGTGATGTGTGGCCAAGTATGGTGACCCATACTCGGAATTTGTGCTCTGCATTTAACCCATCCAAGTGCACACACACCGTGAACACACACCCGGAGCAGTGGGCAGCCATATTGTTACGCCACCCGGAGAGCAGTTGGGGGTTCGGTGTCTTGCTCAAGCGTCTCTCCCCAGTCGTGGTATTGAGGGTGGAAAAGAGAGCTGTACATTCACTCTCCCCACCTACAATTCCTGCCGGACCTTAGACTCGAACCCGCAACCAAGTTACAAGTCTGACTCTCTAACCATTAGGCCACGACTGCCCCAAAACATTTGGATGGGCCGTTCGGTATCAGTAAGACACTAGGTCTCACCGTCGGGGGAGATAAAAACATAACGCTGCATAAAAGCCAGACTAAATTATGCCTGCTCTGACCCACCTCAGCCCCTTTATCAACATATATAGTCTCACCAGGAATTCATATTTTTTTGTGATTTTAAATTTTTTTAATTAAAATAACTGCTTTTGTGGCGATAATATCCAGAATTTTGCAGATTTTTAAAATGTATTTATTTATTTATTTATTATTAAGATACCACATTATGCATGATACTAGATGTATAATAGTCATACATAATAGGAAAAAAAAGTTTATTTTTTGTGTTACTGACACAAATACAAATACTGACACACAACTTTTAATTACTACTTTTTAATTGTTATTATTATTTATTTACTTATTTATTTAGCAAATTACCAACAAAAGGACAAAGCTACAAATGAAATAAAGACTGCTTTTAGTTTTCAGGTGCAAAATATTACAGAAATTGAATTACCAAAATACAAGAGCAGTGTCCTCACTGTATAATTAATATATACTGATCCTTATTAAAGGGTCATGAAACACCAAACTACTTTTTTCTGAGATTTTAGCAGAGGTTTTTGTGTTGCACATCATAGAAGACGATGTTAGCATCCGTTCATTTTAATTGTTGGAGAAAACTGGTTCATTTGGAGCTTATTTGCGCTATTTTTGTCTTTTTACAGCTCTTTGATGCAACCAATCAAAAGGCTTATATAAACGCCGTAAAATAAGCCTTAAAAGTTATTAGGGGTGCAACAGTGCGTTCATATATGTTTTCAATGCAGAGTGCAAATGCAAATGGCTGTGCACTTATTTGTGTTTTCACTCAATGGGGGTGAAATTAAACTGTCTGAAACAAACCGAAGCTTTGTGTTGCCCTTCTCCCCTCTTCCCCCTCCACTCTGCAGCATCCCACGCCCACATTTGTAGCATTTGAAATGCTCCCTTTCATGACCCTCTAAAGCCACTGAAGTTATTCAGTCAACAGGAGCGAGTGATTTTCTCTTTTTCTTTTATTGTTTGATTAAAATGATCAACAGACAGCAGCAGGTATATTAGGCTGCTGTCACTTTAAGACCTGCCATGCGCTGCAACGGTCAAACACGTCCGTCAAGCATGTGTTTACATAGAAAACAATATAGTGCAGTGGAATGGAAAAACTCTTCTGTGTGAACGGCCCCTTAAACAGTCTGTGTAAAGACAATTACAGTAAATGTCCTTAGGGGCTGTTCACACAGAACGTGTCTAAAAATGCAAGGCGCAGCGCTCAGGAATGGTTTTTAAAAAAGTGCAGCGCAGAAGGCCTTCTCCTTCACGTATTTACATAGAAAAACAACGGAAAAGTAGCTAATTTGAATGGAAAAACGTGTTCTGTGTGAACGGCCCCTTACAGTGTAAATTTGGCATAATATGATAGATGACAATGTCAATGGCAATAACATGTTATTATTAATACTCGCGAGTATTCGATATGTTATATCCAATATTAGGGATAAACTATAGAAATAGCCATACTAATTCATTTTGTAGTATAAATAAACAGCATATCCTTTCCATCAAGTACCACAGCAAAAAAGTGTGTCCATTTTCATATTATCATCTCCTGTCCATCTGACTGATACTGACATATTCCTCATTCCTCCTGATTTATATTTTAATAGAACAGATCTCAGAATGACACGGAGAAGCCTAGTGTGAATCTCATTCATACATACATAAGCAAAACGATACAAGATCAAAAGTACATCAGGATTAGAGCCATACAATAACCCGAAAATGATTTGGACAGTTGCTGGTAGCCATTGACTTCTATAGTATGGAAATAAATACTATAAATGTCAGTGACTACCAGCAACTGTTTGGTTGCCAGTGTTCTTCAAAATATCTTCTGTTGTGTTCAACAGAAGAAAGAAACTCATAAATGTTTGGAACAACACAAGGGTGAATAGATGATGACAAAATTTTCATTTTTAGGTGAACTATCCCTTTAAAAGTGATTCATTAAATCAAGGGGGGGGGGGGGTACAATGCTGTTTCATGCATTCAGAGTTGTTTACACTGTTAAAGAGTTGGATTCTCATGCTAAGCATGGACAAAGTTTCAAAAAACAATTTGGAGTATTTCTGTGCCAAAAATCTTACTTCCGGGTCGTACAAGGTGCGGAGCGTTTTTTTCGATCATGACTCTTCATGATGTAGATGAGGGTGGAACTCTTATATGGGTATTTCTCCCGGAAGAGCGCGCCCGCATCGACCAGAGAGCGAGATCGCGCCCATCAATGCACTTCATCCGGCGGCAGCGCTGCACGGGACTCATTCGGGAAGAATGGCTCCAAAGAAGCGCGTTTTTGGTTGTAAGAGAAAGATAACTTTGTTCAGCTTCCTAAAGAACCCAGTGTTATGTCAACAGTGGATACAGTTTGTTTTCCGGGGCAGCAACGGAGTTTCACAAGTGTGTTTGTTGACGAACGTTTTATAAACAAGGCCCAGTTCGATGCTGGATTTGCACATGGTTTGATACTGAAAGATGGAGGGGTCCCAGCTATAAAAGATCCCGGTCATGATTCAGAACTGCAGACGGTAAGTGAAACCGCATCAAATGTCTGTTTTGTTGGCATTCTGCGCCCAAGTGCTCGTCACTCTTTAGCTCCACCCACGGCGCGCCTCCAGAAGCTCGGCTTTTTCCGGAGAGAATCGTAAAGCTGTATCTTTCTTTTATAATTATGATCAAACTTAATACTTTTTGGAGATATGAAGGATGCAGTACGACTCTATAGATACTCAAGATTAACATGAGATTGGGTGAAACTGTGTGTGCTATGCCCCCTTTAAATCAAGTATCTGCACATCTGAAATGCTGCAGGATCTTTTCTCTCTTTTCTCCAACATCACTTTCTTAATCATTTCATCAAGTCGTAATGTGTTGCTGCCTGCTTTATTTGCAAGCTGATTTAGCATTTCAAATGGAATAATTGTGAGTTACTTTGCTTGAAATATAAGCTTGTGTCTTAGTCTGATTGTTTGTTTTCTAATGCATTGACTTTCAGACATTCATAAGTCTGACAAGTGTCCAAATATGCATCATAAAACTTTCATTTTAAGCTAACCGTGATCATAACCAAAAACATAACATTTTATAACAGCATCAAAACAAATACTAATCTGTCTGGAAACATGAACTAGCTCTTTTGCTTCTTACTGGCTACGGTCAGCAGAGAAAAATGAATGGAAGACTGAGATAAAGCTCAGACTGACAGTAATACTCAACAAATATCAACAAGGTGATGTTAATTGTATAAATGCTGGCGCTTGTGAGAAAGAGAACAAATGTTGTTTACAAGCCTGCCGGCCAAAACCACAAACTGCACAAATCATGGCGTTTACTACAAACACACCCATATGCCATTGTGGTTCACATCACTTTAATATCACATGCTGCTGAGAGTCACAAACACAAAGCTTTTCACGTCAGAGAGCAAACCTGATTGACTAACAGACGTCTGAGGTTTGATATCCAGCATGCATTTGAACAAGGTGTTGCTATTTGATCATAAACCTCAAACACATCAATGACCAGACAGACAGACATCAATATGAGCCAAGCCAAGTCGCTTGCTTTACTGTGTTAAACAGGAAAATAGTCTGTCGATAATGTAGGAGGACAGTTCATCATTAATGCACGGATGTCATCATTCAGCTCAGTTCAGTTCTCTTCAAATAGTGTCTGTGCAATCAAATTGGCCAATATTGCCAACGTCCCCAACTAAGCAAGCCAAAGGTGACAGTGGCAAGGAACCAAAACTCAGAAATGGAGAACAAAAAAAATAAATACTAATATGAAAAACTATAACCATATTAAATATTAAAAAGCTTTAAAATGAGAAGAAAAGGATTATTTATAAAGAAAATTAGGTGCTTGCTTGCTCATTAAGGCAAGGCTAATTAAATATGCATTCATTTGCATACATTTCCAGAACTTAAATCTGGACTTTGGAAAAAAGCTGATTCAAAATTCGAATTTCATTTTGTTGACATATTAGAGTTAAAGCTTTTTATGGAGGGGATTTTGTTTTTCTCTTTTTATCACTCCATAATTCAAATACTGTCAACAGCCAGAAAAATACATCACGACGTTTCAGGAATAAAATGTTAACTATGTATCAGGTGATTGATATAAACAAACCCCTCTGTAAAAACAAAAACACTATTATTATATTCATAAGTACAATAACACTATTATACACTATTATTACTATTATTAATTTTAGTTTTTTTATATTTATATTTAATGGGTCACGCTATGTTCAGTGTGAGCACCAAACCAAATCTCCAGGTGCTGTCATGAGAAGCAGATTGGAAAACTTATGTGCTTCCCTGTATATATAGACACAAATAGGTAAAATATAATAATATAATAATTTAAATATGTATTCTGGATGCTTTCTTTCCACTAGATAGATAGATAGATAGACAGACAGACAGACAGACACAGACAGACAGACAGACAGACAGACAGACAGACAGACAGACAGACAGATAGATAGATAGATAGATAGATAGATAGATAGATAGATAGATAGAGGTGCATTTTCATCTCACAATTCAGACTTTTTTCTGGTCTCAGAATTGCGAGATGTAAACACAGAATTGTCAGATATAAACTTAGAATTGCGATAAATGCAGAATTCCGAGATATAAACGAGATAAACAGAACTGCGAGATATAAAGGTAGGATTGAGAGATATAAACTCAGCATTGCAATGAATGCAGAAGTATGAGATTTTAACTCAGAATTTTGAAGAATAAATAGAAATAGGAGATATAAACACAGAATTGCGAGACAAAAGCAGAATTGCAAGAAGTAAACAGAATCGCAAGATATAAACAGAATTGTGAAAAATAAATGCAGAATTGTGAGGAAAAAATCTGCAATTATAGTATTATAATTATTTGTTTGTTTGTTGGTGGAAACAGGCTTCCATAGAAAGAAGACATGTTATGGAAGCAAAATAGTCAAAAATGTCAAAATACACCATTGCGTGAAAAAATTATGGTTTTGCCCGTCACATGATTATGGGTTTGTTCCGATTTCTAACTCTTGAGTTTAAGTAACAGTAACCGTGATGCTTCCCTTAGTAAACTGCACTAATACATTCATCCTGGCATGAAGCAGAAAAGTTATTGATGCAGTTTTTGTCAGATGCAGGAGAACCGTTTCAAGGTGAAACCTGGAGGTGCTGGAGCTCAAAACAAAATGACTGGAATGTTTTCACGATCTTGGTCAGATGAGAGCTGCTGATTCATAATCAGGTTTTGCATTTAATCCCTCAGAGACCGAGACAGAGACAGAGACAGAACGCAGCGACTCGAGCAGCAAATCTGCAGACACACTTCAGGAATCGGTAATCAACGCGTGGAAAATCAGCTGCTACCTGCACCGAATATTATTCAAACAAAAGCAGATTTTACACCAGCACTGCTGTGAGATAGAGGTGGAAAGGCAAAGTCATTTTAACAAATCAATTTCTTTCAATTAAATGCTAAAACAAATTTCAAAATCAAGTTTTAGTTTTCAAATCAAATAGCTGTTTATCACTGCTACAATTAGGTTAATTTTTTTATTGTTAACAAAATTATGAACATCATTACCAATAGTGGTCCCAATACTACTAAATAAAAAAAGCTAATTATATGAATTATTCACAATATTGTTTAAAAACATTGCTCCCATCTCACAATTTTAACTTATTCATATACCATTCATTTAACCTGTTCATGCACTCCAAGGTATTTCAAAGAATATAATGTAGCACGGCTGTTTATAAATGTTTTAAAAATAAATAAGTGTTATAATTTTTGTATTTATTTATATATATACATTACACACAAACACACTTAAAACTGCTTTTATAAACAAATGCATAATAATAATTATTATTATTATTATTGTTATTATTATTATACTGTATATTTATTGAAAACAGTTGTGCTACTTAATATTTATGTGGAAACCGTCATACATTTATTTTCAGGATTATTTGATGAATAGAAAGTTCAAAAGAATAGCATTTATTTGAAATAGAAATCTATTGTTAACATAATAAATATCTAAAAAGCTCTTACTGACCCCAAACTTCTATTATAAAAAAAACGTATAATATTCAAAAATATTTAAAATAATATTAGAAGTAAAGAAAATATCTAAAACATTTATTTCTAAAACTTTTAAAAACGTTATACAAATATACACACATGCCTATACATATAAACAACAAACCAATCTTGTGTGGTAAATCCCATTTCCAGGATTCTCCGAATTCAGCACAAGACTGATGGTGAGGATACGATGATGCTGATCGTATCATTAGGGAGAGTGTGTGCGTTTGTGTGATTGTGTGCTAGAATGAAAAACAGGAAGAAGGAACGAGACGCAGAAAGATTGATAAGAGGTACATTAGAGATGCAGAGGAGGAAGATCCGCCTGACGACACCATCCATCTTCAGTCTACAGTAAATGAACATTACAGCAGCTCCTGTCTCACACATGCAGTCAGTCATAGAGCAGATCCAATATGATTCATCACTCAAACCAGTCAGACATCAGACGGTCAGACTGACGAAACAGACATATCTGATCAGTGTGTTTGTTAAAGCAGAGTCACGTTCACTATTACTCACACTCGTGCTAATGGATTTGATCAATCAAATAAACCCAAAGATCTTCCAAAGAACTTCAGCGATGTGATCAACGTGATCAGACATATTTTTTTTTACCTATAGTGGAGGATAAATTAAAATAAATTAAAATCTCAGACACTGAGATATAGTTTCAAGATATCAGAATGTGCCAGTGATTTCCGAAGTGATCTGATTTAAATGTTTTTAACCAAGTGAATGAACTGAAATGAAATAATTCCAGCCGTTGAGATATCAAGAGACCAGAATAGCAGATGTGGCACTGATTTACTAAGTGATCAGACTTAAATATTTTGGATAAAACTAACTAACTAACTAAATAAAAATAAATAAATAAAATACCAGAATACCAAAACACTTCAAGACAGTAAGAGATCAGAATATCAGATGTGCCAGTAATCAGAATAGGATCAAATATAAAATATTATAAAATATAAAATAAATGAAATTATATATAATTATATATACGTGTGTGTGTGTGTGTGTGTGTGTGTGTGTGTGCATAAATATATATAGATATAGATATAGATATAGATATACACTGCCATTAAAAAGTTTGGGATCAGACTTGTAATGTTTCTTAAAGAAGTCTCTTATGCTCATCAAGGCCGAATTTATTTGATCAAAAATGCAGAAAAAAACAATAATCTTGCAAAATGTCATTACAATATAAAATAATGGTTTCTATTTTAATATCCTTTAAAATCTAATTTATTTCTGTGATCAAAGCTGAATTTCCATCAGCCATTACTCCAGTATAAAGTGTCACATGATCCTTCAGAAATCATTCTAATATGCTGATTTATTATTAGAATTATCAACAGTTGTGCTGCTAAATATTTTTTTGAAAACTGCGATACTTTTTTCAGGATTCTTTGATGAATACAAATTTTAAAAGAATATTTTCTAACAATATAAATCTTTGCTATCACTTCTTAACAATTTAACACATCCTTGCTGAATAAAAGTTTAAATTTCTTTCAAAAAAAGAAAGAATAAAAATGTACTGACCCCAAACTTTTGAACGGTAGTGTATATTGTTAGAAAATATTTCTATTTTAAATAAATGCTCTTCTTTTTAACTTTTTATTCATCAAAGAATCCTGAAAAAATGTATTACAGGTTCCAAAAAAATATTAAGCAGTACAACAGTTTCCAGCACTGATAATAAATCAGCATATTATCATGATTTCTGAAGATCATGTGACACTGAAGACTGGAGTAATGATGCTGAAAATGCAGCTTTGCATCACAGGAATAAATTAGATTTTAATGTATATTAAAATAGAAACATTTTATTTTACATCATAATAATATTTCACAATATTCAATTTTTTCGTGTATTTTTGATCAAATAAATGCAGCCTTGATGAGCATAAGAAACTCCTTTAAAAAACATAAAAAACCGTTCTGATCCCAAACGTTTATGGCTTTGCATCACAGGAATAAATTAGATTTTAATGTATATTAAAATAGAAACATTTTATTTTACATCATAATAATATTTCACAATATTCAATTTTTTCGTGTATTTTTGATCAAATAAATGCAGCCTTGATGAGCATAAGAAACTCCTTTAAAAAACATAAAAAATCGTTCTGATCCCAAACGTTTATGGTTATATATATAACCAGAAGGTTATATATATAACCTTCTGGTTTAAGGCAAAATAGTCCTCTATATACATATATATATATATGTATATAGAGGACTATTTTGCCTTAAACCAGAAGGAAACCACACTCTGGCAACCACACAAGAGCATTAGAGGCACTTACTGTGGGGGAAAATCTGCAGAATGAATGGCAACCTAGTATAAACCTGGCAAAAATCAAATTCACATCAAATAAGCCAAAATATGTAATAAACAAGCATGCAGGTTTGTGAATAACGCTTTCTAGGGAATCATTACATCTAGGATACATTTACAATGTCAAGGTGCATTGTGGGACATTGTTAAGGAAACTGATGTGACTACTCATAAAGCTTTTTCTACATGTGCTTGAAGAGGAAAATTATGTCTTTTGTCACCTGACATCCCGCTCAAAGGAAACAGAAGAACGTTTCTTCTTTATATGATGCTGTGATCACTTTGATTCCAAGAAAGCGGAAATGATTTCAAAGGTTGTGAGTGAGTGTGAACGTGATGAAGGACTCTGGACAGCGTCACAACGAGCCACAGCATGTGTGATGATGCAGCAGTCTGGTGAAGAACAACAGATTCATGATGCAACTGATCAGAAACAGCGGCTTGACACTGAAGCCTTCATGAGTTCTAACAGATGTTCCTGGAAAGGCTTTGCGATTGCTGGATGCACTGAATTATAGTTTATAACTCCACCGACGGTCACACAACTGACTGTATTTGCTGCCCACAAACCAAAAAAAATAAATAATTGGGCTGGGTAAAAAAATATTGATATCTCGTTTTTACGGAACGATATCGATTCTTAAATCCCAAGAATCGATTAGTCTAGCCTGTTTTCAGTCAATGGATGGAATATTGAAGGACACTTCCCATCCAATAAATCACAATAAGCATTGTGCTTTGGTGCTTTTAATATGAAACAAAGTCTCAGATTTCAAATTATGTCTATTGTATTGCAGTATTCAAACAATAAATGCGTTTTGGCGCTGTCTAAATTGGAGTGACAGATCGCTGTAGCACCTCAGTTCAACAGACGCGGCAGCGTGAGGCGCACGTGAACTGATCATCTCCTCCACATTAATACCAGTTTCAGCACAAAATAAACATGACTAAACATCCGAAGGTAAGTTAAAAGAAAGGGAACAACTTTACAATCCATATCCGGTCTCATGTAATCGCTCAATCAGTGTTTCAGCCGCGCAAAGACTTCAATATAACGGCTTGTAAACAATGTGTCAAGGAACGTCACATTTACCTTAGAAACAAACATATTCTGTGACCATAAACTCATTACTCAGATAATGAGTAGAACTGTAGAGTGGGGCATTTTGCTAAATATATGCACCATATAACATATTCATTATACATTTTACTGTTCTTCAATGTTTAATTTATGTTTGAATAAATCCATCAAGTTTTTATGACAGCCACCATTGTTTATATATTCAAAAAACTAATTGAAGTAGAAATATTATTATGTAATTGTAACTTTATTATTTTAAAAACTTTATTAAGTGTCATTTTAACAAATCAGTCCATTTTAACCTTCAATAGCCTATTATAGTAATGTCGTACCAGCTGACTCGTGTATATTTTACAGCATTAGTTGAGAGATTTTTTCCTTGAGAAAATTTGGCATGTGCTGTACCTGATATATATCCAAAATAATCGATATTGAATCGAATCGGTAATCGTGAAATTTGTGTCAAAACCCAACCCTGCAAAACAGTGTTTGATCACACGTTTTACATGTAATTGAGTGTCTTTTCAACATCACGAGATGCATTTACAGTCTAAAGTTATATATAACAAAAAAATCCAATAATTGTAATGCTAGTGATCATTTAAACCAGTGTTATTTTAGTATCACTGATATATTATTATACTTTTGGTTAGTATTTAGAAATAGATTTTATTTTTATATTTTGTGTTTTCACTTAGTTGAAGTATTAGTAATTTTTAGTTTTTTTGTCATTTCTGTTTATAGTTTTTATTATACCTATATAATTTTTTTATTAATCTTTATTAAATAAAATGATTACATTTAAATTGTATTAAATCTTTATTAAAATGTGTTTTCTTTTAAACTCAAACTCATTTATTATTTTTTGTTCATTTGGTTTTAGTTATTCTTTAGTTAAGTCAAACTACACGAAAAAACTTTTTAAAAATACATTTTATTTATTCCAGTTAACATTTATTATAGTTTGTTAACTATAATAACCATGATTTCCACATTATATTTGTTAAAGTGTGTCTATAGTAGTGTTATTTTAGTATCGAGCTACTTTTATAGCTTTTTTTTATTTTATTAATATTTTTATTTTTTTGTTTTAATTTTCATACTTCATATTTTTTTATTATAAAATATATATTTAATATATATATATAATTTATTTATTTCAGTGAACATTTATTGCAAGTAACTTTTTTTTAATGGTTTTAATTTTGGTTCAGTTTTTATATTAATAACCCTAGTCTACAGAAACACATTGATAGTAGCTCCATCTCTCTTGTTTTCTTCCTATTGTTCTTTCACTTCTTAGTCCTTCAGGCTGATCTGATGGAGTCTGATTGTGAGTTCATAGGTGGATGAAGAACTGCCCACTGCTCCAAGATACAAGACAGCATGCAATACACACACACACACACACACACACAAACACACACACACACAACGCAACTGAGCAACTTCAGCCATGCTTATTTTCCTCCTCCCCATTGTTTACTCCGCACATCAGTGCTCAGGTAAAACACCTCCTTGTAAAACTACCACTATTTTAATATATAATTTATTTCTGTGATGCAAAGATGAATTTTCAGCATCATTACTCCAGTCTTCAGTGTCACATGATCCTTCAGAAATCATTCTAATATGCTGATTTGCTGCACAAGAAGCATTTCTGATTATCAATTTTGAGTAGCTTCATATTTTTGTGGAAAGCGCAATACATGTTTTTTTCATGATTCTTTGATGAATAGATAGAACAAGCATTTATTTGAAATAGAAATCTTTTGCTAAATTATAAATGTCTTTATTGTCATTTTTGATCAATTTAATGCATCCTTGCTTAATAAAAGTTTCTAATGTTGCCTAAATAACAACATGATAGTCTGTAACAACATGACAGACACAGTGCATTCTGGGATTTCTCTGTAATGCTGCCTCAGAATTTGGCCAAAGGAGGGTCTAAATAGTCATCTCACTAGTGTTGGAGACAGAGCTCGTGTGTTTTTCCGTGGGCTAAATCTTGTAACACTGTGCCAGTCGTGATGAATGCATTTCCTTGAGATCTTTATTCTCATGGTGTAGGAATAAGGCCTTCAGCGAGGTTGAACAATTCAGGGTAAGTGGGTCACTGTCGGGTTCTGCACTGGGCTTTCTCACCTTCACAAGCACAGAAATAAAGCACACAATACACAAGCACAGAGTGTATTGGCATTGATGGTTCATGATGAACCTTTGACATTTAATAGTTAACATAAACCTTTCCACAATTCACAAAATAGATTTTAGATGATTAAAATTCTTCACGCCAACAACAACAACAAAAAAGGTTGTTTTAAGAACTAAAGAGTTTCGTTGCAGAACTCAAAATGGTTCTTCTATATGGCATCACTGCGAAAACCCTGTTTTTGAAACTTTTTAAGAGTTTAAGAAACAGTTCTTCGGGGAAACATATACAGTATGGTTTCAATTCTTCTAGACGCCTTTTTTTTCTTTTTACTAAATAAAGGACTTGAAAAACATGATACCGATTCACTAACAGGAAAAAGAAAACAAGGCACAGGTGTGAAAAGAAAATGAGAGCAGGAATCAACCAGATTAAGCAAGACAATAAAAGTGTCATGAACAAAATATATGAACACAGACAATAACGAATAATGAGTCGTGACGTTCTTCTAATGACTAATGCATGTGAAACTGGTCCCTTGTTCCCATTCTACACTCTAAAAAATGCTGGGTTAAATATAACCCAGCGCTGGGTCAAAACAACCCAACCGCTGCATCGAAACAACCCAACCGCTGCGTCGAAACAACCCAACCGCTGCGTCGAAACAACCCAACCGCTGGGTCAAAATAACCCAATAGCTGGGTCAAAATAACCCAATAGCTGGGTCAAAACAACCCAACCGCTGGGTCAAAACAACCCAAGCACTGGGTCAAAATAACCCAATAGCTGGGTCAAAACAACCTAACCGCTGGGTCAAAACAACCCAATAGCTGGGTCAAAACAACCCAACCGCTGGGTCAAAACAACCCAATAGCTGGGTCAAAACAACCCAACCACTGGGTCAAAATAACCCAATAGCTGGGTCAAAACAACCTAACCGCTGGGTCAAAACAACCCAACCGCTGGGTCAAAACAACCCAATAGCTGGGTCAAAATAACCCAATAGCTAGATAGGCATAGATAGAAACAACATCATTTAAATAAGGGATATATGCAGCACAAGCATTTAAGCTCCATGTAGTTTATAATAATATTAAAGCCTGGGTTGCCTTCAGAGCTATTTTCCTTATTTGTTTTCTCCAAGGATTTGAAGCCAATCGTCACAGCAAAAACCTTGAAATGTGAAAAGAGATCATGTAGAAGAGTAGAACTGAGTAAATTAACTATCACACCAGCTTTGACAGGGGCTTGATAACAGGCTTTAAACATGTACAGTGTATGCTACAGCTGAATGCTGGAAATATGAATGGGACTTTTATTTCCAGAACTCCACTGTTAAGTCCTATTGATAACAGCGAAATCAAACGCACTGTGCGATGATCATGCTGAATTTCTGACACTGTCAGAAAATGATCGTAGGCTATCTTTGGTCACAAGACCGTGACAACGGCCGTCTTTGAACCTTTCTCACTATAGGACCAGCGTTCAGAAATTGCCACGATTGTTTCACAATACCAATCTTTCGTCTGAGACAGCCGAAAATCGTGCAGTGTGTCCCTGGCTATAGGGTCTTTCAGTGATCAGTTCTTAAAAGAATGATATTTTTTTTAGTGTGAAGAACATTTCAATAATCTAAAGTACCTTTTTCCACTTTAAAGAACCTTTTGTGGAATGGAAAGACTCCATGGATGTTATTCTTCATGGAACCACTGATGCCAATAACGAACCTTTATTTTTTAGAGTGCAGCTGTCAATCAACGGCCACGGCTGCAGGCCGATACTGTGTTAAAATCCATTTAAAGCATCTCTTGTCCTCCTCCGGTGAGGTCTGGGCAGGTAAACACGATCAAACGGGCACATAATCATCTCAAAGGCGGCTGAGCGGTGGGCGGGACGTGCTGGGATTTTCTCAAATGCTCTGTTCGGACCTCAGAGGGTCGCAGGCACGTCGCCTTGGCAACAGAATAACAGTGAGATTAAAAGGTCAGTGTTTGGTGGGGGTGTAAATCTATCATCAGAGTTTGTTCCTCCTCCTGTCGAGTTCAGTTCATGGAACCACTGATGCCAATAACGAACCTTTATTTTTTAGAGTGCAGCTGTCAATCAACGGCCACGGCTGCAGGCCGATACTGTGTTAAAATCCATTTAAAGCATCTCTTGTCCTCCTCCGGTGAGGTCTGGGCAGGTAAACACGATCAAACGGGCACATAATCATCTCAAAGGCGGCTGAGCGGTGGGCGGGACGTGCTGGGATTTTCTCAAATGCTCTGTTCGGACCTCAGAGGGTCGCAGGCACGTCGCCTTGGCAACAGAATAACAGTGAGATTAAAAGGTCAGTGTTTGGAGGGGGTGTAAATCTATCATCAGAGTTTGTTCCTCCTCCTGTCGAGTTCATCTCGTTCCTGCAGCCCGAGGGAGAATTAGTCCAGAAATCAATGCAACAAAGAAAGCGTTTACGGCGTATTTCTTACTAAAAACACGAGCTCGCATGCACATCCATGTGCCGATTTCACATTTACAGCCACTGTTTTTAATGAAATTATGGAGTTTGCCAAGTCAAGCATCTCTACAGCTGTAAATAAAACAGATTATTGGAATGTTTTACAAGAAAATACTATTTCAGTCTACTTCAAAATTCATGTTTAATTCAACATGCTGTTTATTTGTGATTAATTGCGAAATTTACTGAGTAAACTTTTCTCTACATCAGTTTTTTTTCATGTAACACTTTACAATAAGGTTTTATTTCTTAACATTAGTTAATTACGTTAGTTAACTGAAATTACATGAACTAAAAATGACATTTTTTAACATTTACTAATATACTGTACTTTTTTTCCTAAAGTTATAAATAAAACAAAGATTTCTGAAGCACAATTTACAAGAAACTACTAATTCAGTCTTTCTACAAAATGTCAAGTTTTTTCAATATGTTACTTGTTACTTGCTAGTTTAGTTTAGTCTAAAGCATTTCTTAATCTTAATGTCAATTCCAAAAAAAAATTATAATAATAAAAATCTGACTTGTAAATAAAACTTGATTGAAGCACGTTTTACAGGAAAATACTATTTCAGTTTTTCTACTTCAGAATGTTATGTTTAATTAAAATGTGCTACTTGCCAGTTCTTTGCAATTATTTGCAAAACTTAATAGCAATTTCTGAGTTAAAAATGTTTTTACAACATTTTAAAAAATAAGTTTGGTAATATTATTTAATTGACCTAAGCTACATTAGTTAACATGAACTAACAGTGATAGACACTTCTAAAAAAAAATCTTAATCGTAGTTAATTTCAACATTTATTAATATACACATTTTTTTTTACAAAGTTGTACATAAAAAATGATTACTGGAGTACAATTTACAAGAAAATACTAATAGAGTTTTTCTACTTGAAAATTCAAGTTTAATTCAATGTATTATCTTCAATTTCTTTGTAATTATTATTTTCAGTGTTTATAATTAAAATAAAAAGTTGTATCTGTTAACATTATTTAATGGACCTGAGCTAACATGAACAGTTTTTTTTTTTTTTTTTTACTAAAATTATCAAAGATACTGTTACAAATGTATTGCTCATTGTCAGTTAATGTTAGTTAATGCATTAACTAATGGGACCTTAGTATAAAGTGTTACAGATACAATGTTATTTTAGTAATAATGAGATACTATTGCACACTCTAAAAAATGCTGGGTTGTTTCAACCCAACTTTGGGTCAGATATGGACTAACCCAACCGTTGGGTTACATTTTTACCCCAAAAGTTGGGTTAGTCCATATTTGACCCAAAGTTGGGTTGAAACAACCCAGCATTTTTTTAGAGTGTAGTTTTCATTAATATTTTGAATTAGTTTTTATTTTCATACTTTCTGTTTTTACTTTTTTGGTTTTTAGTTTTGGCTAAATTTACCTATAAAACATGTAACACTAAGAAATAAGAATTAAACTTCAGCATGATAAAACAGGTAAAAATTTGACTTTTTTTATTTTTCTAGCAACCATCTAGAACATCCTAGCATCAACAAGCATTTCCCATATCATGAATTCAAGTGACAGTCCTGCAAACTACAAAAATGTCTTCCATAAACTGGAAGTAAACCGTTAACCTTCTCAATTTACAGCTGAAACACATTTTTCACATCCCATTCCTCATGAATTATTGCACGAGGCAACTTTTCCTCATCAAAATGAGCTTGTTTTTATGACTGCACTAAAATGTCTCAAACTTACTGGATTCCGAATGCAGATTTGGAGTCTGGGATGGAAATGACAGACTAATAAAGCACATGCTCGTATAAGAGCCCAAAAACACCTTGGGGAAAGATGTGTGGGCCTGAGATTGTGCCGAAAGCAATCGCACACGGCTGTTACCTCCGAGACGTGGCATTTTCTCACAGCGAGCAGTATTTTTCCGAACACAACTCTATTTGGCTTCTTCAAACAGGCGTTCCTCAACAAAGCAGCGGGAGCGATTGTGCCACTCTCGACGGATGAAATGATACAAGGAAAGGGATGATAACAGACCACAGACACGAGGGAGGATGTTGAGAATCACTCCTGCATCTCTCGCACGAGACTCAACCTGCTGAAAAACGAGCAAAACATTTAAATGCAGCAATTTTTCTAAAAATCAAGCAAAAAGAAATCTGCCAATAGCATATGCAAAAAATGACCTGGAAAGAAATCTAGTATAAATGTCTTGCTGCTAAAATATTAATGGATCTTAAAACTAGACATACATTTTAGTCATTTTAACTTTCGTGCAGCTTTGCAGACTCCAAACCAAAACCATTTAGTCTTATATCAAGATTTTAATTGAAATCTTACATGAAATTCTCTTATTTTACATGCAAACATTTCTGTAGCTCAAGTGACAGCAGAGAATCATTTATAATTGAATGACGAATACAACTGGGTTTGACACTGATTCTGTTTCCTCAATTCTTTTAGTACTTTTAGGAAAGGAAACTATAGTGAGGTCAAGTGTTTGATTTCCATGAAATACTGTATGTTTACTGTAAATACTGCACATTTTATTTCTGAATTCTATTCTTTTACTTTCTTATTTCTTTTAAATACATTTTAAAACCAGTCTTTTTTTTTTGGTGCCTTTGCTTATTTTTGATCACTTGTCTTGTTTAAGTCAAATGAAAAAATGTAAAAGCAAGTTAATTGGCCTTAGAAAAGTGAAAACTATTTACAAAATAGCATGCAAATCATTAAAAGTGAGATGCTTTTGTTTGTATCTTGCCTTTAAAGGGGTCATATGATGCTTTTTTAAAGATCATTATTTTGTGTATTTGGTGTAACAGAATATGTTTGCATGCTTTAAAGTTAAAAAAACACATTATTTTTCAAATACTGTACATTATTGTAGGTCCTCTATGCCCCGCCTCTCTCAAACACTTATTTTTCTACAAAGTCCCTCCTTCCGACAAGCGCAGTCTGCTCTGATTGGCCAGCTGACCCAGTGCATTATGATTGGCTGAACACCGCAAGCACTCGTCGGAAATGTAACGCCCCTTACCATAATCACAAGCTTCATCTTTCAAAATAAATAATATTTATATATATAAATATTGTTTTCATTGAAGAGAAATGTTTCGTGACCAAAACATCATATCAGAATGATTTCTGAAGGATCATGTGACACTGAAGACTGGAGTAATGATGCTGAAAATTCAGCTTTACATCACAGGAATAAATGACATTTTACAATATATTCAAATAGAAATCATTTTAAATTGTAATAACATTTCACAATATTACAGAATTTACTGTATTTTTTATCAAATAAATGCAGTCTTGGTGAACATAAAATGTGACCCTGGAACACAAAAGCAGTGTTAAGTCGCTGGGGGATATTTGTAGCAATAGCCAAAAATACATTGTATGGGTCAAAATTATCCATTTTTCTTTTACGCCAAAAATCATTAGGATATTAAGTAAAGATCATGTTCCATGAAGATATTTTGTAAATTTCCTACCGTAAATATATCAAAACTTTATTTTTGATTAGTAATATTATGCATTTCTAAGAACTTCATTTGGACAACTTTAAAGGCGATTTTCTCAATATTTAGATTTTTTTGCACCCTCAGATTCCAGATTTTCAAATAGTTGTATCTCGGCCAAATATTGTCATATCCTAACAAACCATACATCAATGTTTTTTTCCATACATCTTATTTATTCAGCTTTCAGATGATGTATAAATCTCAATTTCAAAAAACTGACCCTTATGACTGGTTTTGTGGTCCAGGGTCACAAATCAACTTTCAAACACAAATTTTACCTACCTCAAACTTTTGAACGGCCTATAAATTTAAGTGTTGCAAAATGTTGTAAAGATGTTTGCAGCTCCTAAAGCAAAGACTTACAGGTCACATACTTTCAAGGCTACATGCACCAGCTGAGCAACTACTACCGAGATGAATGGGAACACAAACGGATAACTAACTATAACGGATATCCAGGTATAACGCTGCCCTCTCAGCTCTACATCAGCCTAACATCTGATCCCGGGCCTGCTTTTCCATCCCTCACTGCATTCTGCCAAGCAAACAAAACTGATCCGAGCGCTCAGTCATTCCTCAGAGCGTGGCCACTAAATCACCCCGACTGATCCTGAGTCAGCACTCGGGAGGATATGGAAACAAACAGCTGATCGCGGACCACCGCGATGGGCACAAATGGAAGCCATCCTTTATTTTCCCCACGAGCCGATAGATTCGCCCTTCCCTTTCCATCTCGCTCCCAGGCTGCAATTTATCTGCCAAAATTGGCGGAGCACAGAGGCATTTATCTTGCCAGCGCATGTACATAACAAATAAATTGATCCCATAAACCCGCAGATGCATATGAAGAAGCAGCACACAGAAAGCCATTAAATTAGTGTACGAAACTAAAACGCCACAAAGAAGGGAAGCGAATCAACTAAATGAGCTGAAATGGAATGGATTTTACACCATGAGATTAGGGATTGGACTGGAAAGAGGTCAGTGGGAATAGGACGTCCAAAAAGAACCCCTCAGTTCTTATTTACGCATTAAAAGCGGGTTTGGAATGACTGGATTTCATCTATTTCGTTAATCACAGAGACACGCTAATTTACAAGCACTGTTCACTGTCCTTTAAAATATTTCAGGTGCCAGTATGTTCTATTTATTTATTTTATTGCAGAGGAATGCCTGGCAAGATATGGCGAGCTTTGCTGATTCAAGGCGAAAGTCAAGGCTGGAACCGTCCGCGTGCACCTGAGTGTGCCAGAGACGCTTTTAACACATTGTAACAAACACTCTCACATCATTAACACACACACACACACACACACAGACACATGCCCGGATTAAGAATTCAGAGGCCCCTGTAAAGGCCCCCCATACCCCACACAATCAAGTTCTTGAATTATATTTTTTGGAAACACATGATTGCAACAATGCTTTCCTGGACCAGCAGCAACAATATCAAGACATTTGCCTGCACTCACTGGCATATGCGAGCACATGCTCCCTCACCTCTACCAATCCAGTTCCATGAATCCGATTCTTCCATAATTCACACACAAACACACACCTGTTAATGTTTAGGGGCTGCCTTTCTTTGTCTGTCTCTCTCCTCCTTTCCCCCTGTTTTCTTTACTCTCCTCCTCTCCCCGTCTAGTGAAATATTACAATTATTTTAATATTTCCTTCATTTCATTTCCTGTGATGGGAAAAAAAGAGAAAAATGAGTTCGGCAAAAGGTGGATTCGAACTCCCGTCAATTGCGTCAAAACATAAAACCATGCTCTTTACGCCCTATGCCACTGAGTCTGTTGTATCATGCATGTCTTTAGTAATCTTGTCTATGTCAACCAGACATTGGTGGATGGAGCTAGCGTAAATAGCCTCTGCCAACAAGGTGGGCTATTTGCACTTAGTGTAAATAGACAGTCCGAACTTTTTTCTGCAGCTCGCTTGGGCCCGTGCCCATAATAGCCATTGGATAATCCGACCTAACACATCTTGTTTACCGTCCTTGTGGGGACTCTCTATAGGCGGAATGGGACAACGGAGTAGATAACTATCACTCATGATCTCGCTCATTCTGTCCATTTCTCTATTAACGCTGAGAGGAGGAGAAGAAAGATCGTGATGGAGGGGGAGGAAAGGAAAATGAAGACTGTGTGAGACAGGTGAAAGAGACATAAACAAACACCTACCTGAACACACGGTCCATTGGAACATGTGGGTGGAGCGGGAATGGAGTTTAGTGATTTTGCCTGGAGTAGAGAGTTGGAGCGTTTGTCTGTGATTTCTCTTCCTCTGATATGTGCCATATTCACATTAAGAAACTACTAGAACCATAACTATAAAGTTTTAATAATCCTTCTAATTATATGCTGGGTTGTTGTTGTTAACTAAACTTGAAACCAAAAAAAAAAATGAAATAAGCGTTAAAAAGAACGAGTACACTATTACACTATATTTTATTTCAGATAATTCTCAAGCCAACATTTGTCATTTTCATTTAGGTGAACTTGATGTACTTAACTAAAATTTAAATAAAATGAATAAAAACTAAGCTATATAAACGTGTTTTAATAAATAAAAATGATAAAAACACAAACTTGAGAAATTACAAAGAAAAAGGAAAATATAGAAATAAATACAAATTAAAATATTTATAATTATATTAGTATCCCTTTATATCGATAAGGACAAGGAGAAATAATATAGCTGGAATCGCTTTAAGAAAAAACATGTTTCCACTGATGAACAATGAAAACATTGACAGCCAATCAGAATCCTTCCTTTTTTAAAGCGGCGGATGACAAAACGGCAGCGTGTGTTTATAATAAACACAATGGAATTGCACGCTTATAATAAACAATGATATCACATGCTTATTTTAGCAGACGTTGCGTGATTATAATAAGCAAAAAGATATAATGTTTTGCATGTTGCTAGCATGTTTTTAGCATGAGAAGCATGTTTTAGCCAAATTAACATGTTGCTAGCATGTTTTTTTTTATTTTAACAATATCGCACATTTAAACAGAATGATATCGTGCACTTTTAATAGACAGAATATCACACTCTTATTTTAGCAGACATTGCTTGATTATAATAAGCAAAAATATATTCTTTGCTAACATGTTTTTAGCATGGTGCTAGCATGTTTTTAGCATGTTTAGACCAGATTAACATGTTGTTAACATGTTGCTAGCATGTTTTTTTCTTATTTTAACAATATCGCGCATGTAAACAATGATATTGTGCGCTTATAATAAACAGAATTATATCACACTCTTCTTTTAACGATGATATCGCACACTGGTTTGGACACTGTTATAGTTAGCGTTATCTTTATAGTTATCATTCTTTGTGTGAACAGGCCTTGAAACTTGATTGGCCTGTAATGAAACACCAAGTCAGTGAAAATTCACCACATTAAACAGTGTATTAGTTGTCAGACTGAAAAAAATACTGAATTTGTGAAATAGGAATTATAATGGAATGAAAATAAATAATATTTATAATAATAGTGTACAGTTAAGGTGCAATTTTAAATTCAGAGCAGTTGCTCTCACCAGCCATATCTGGAAACCAATATTTCATATTTAGATGACTGAGGGTGAATTGGGTCAGTAAGAAACCACCCAGAAAATCACCCAGAACAACATAACCAAAAACAAGAAGCACCTTAGCATTTACAACACCCTAACATCATGGCAGCACATTATGCACAGGTAAACATTGCTCACATTTCACTTTCTGCAATTCAATGTGGTGCCATCAGTGGCACAAAAATCATATATGCTTCACTGGACATTCAAGTTCTGATATCAATAGCTGGTTTAACTAGTGCATCAATAGCAAATGATGCACTAGTTAAACCAGCAATAACCTGCATAAACCAGCTCGTCTCTGTTCAGCAGGGCGGCACATGGAGAAGGTTTGCGGCTTAGGGCGACATTCATCAGATCCAAATATTCAGGTGCATCTTTGAAATGGTAACGAGGCTGTTTATAGATCAACATGTCTGAAAGATGCTGGCAGGAGAAAAGAGGAACACACGGGAGGAGAGTGGGAAGAGAGAGAGACGAAGAGATGAGGGAAGAACACAGAAAAGGCACAAAAATATCACTTCAATATCTTTCTCCTAGAAAGCAACAAAATAATCATTTGTATTTATATAGCGCCTTTCCAACACCCAAGATCACTTTACAGAGACAAAATAAGGAACATGATTGAATTGAGAAGTTTGGCTGAATTCTCCTGCTCAGATGTTTCTCTTGTCCAAAAGACCCAAGGAATCTCTCAGTGGCCTCTAAAGTTTAGGAACTGGTTTCGATGACGTCCCAAACTGTGCTCAGGTTTGCCAAGATACCAAAGTTTGCAATTGAACGTCAGAAATACACCATCAATAATTTAAAAAAATTTCTCACAAGATTTGAGCTTCGATCCACACCGTAAACTCTTACTATGTTGGCCATTGATTCATTCGTATCTGTTTGGGAATCGAGAGCTAGTTCTTATTCAGAATCAGGTGCCACAAAACAATACAAAAGACAATTTTCTTCTATTTTGTTCTATAACAAAATTGTTCTATTGCAATGCTTTTGCTGGTTATGAGCAACAACAAACATTCAGGACAATCAGTGTAGTCCATTTCACAAGATTACTACTCTTAAGAGCCAGTTCTTTTAACGAATCGTTCAAAAAATTCATAAATCAACATCAAACTTATAAATTAATGATTTTGAGTTGTTTATACTTACAAATCTTCCAGGAAACTGGACCAAAATTTTATATTATGAATATATAGAGAGAGTCGGTAGGAATCATAAAATATTTATTTAAAAAAAATAATTGAAAATGTAATTGAAATAAAACAATATTAGATGAAAAACTTCAACTAAATGAAAATTTCGAAATGTTGCCTTGGCAAGTAACTGAATAAAAGTTTAATTTTAATTAAAAATGACAAAAGCACACAACAAAATTACGAAAAACTAAACTTATTAAAATAAGATATAAAATTTAAATAAAAAAGCTCATTTAAAGTATTAATAGAAATTATAATAGCATATACAATATATTAAATTACTATATATTATTATATAAATCAAATATTTTTAATATACTACCAATTTTTTTTTTTTAAGAATAAAAAAATTCCACAATTTTTATTTCTGCTAAGCAAATTTGAGAAGAAGCATCTGCGATAAAGTTGAAACTTCTATAAAAACCTGCATTAAGTCTCCTGAGCCACAAGAGAGCAATATCTGAGCCATCAGATTTTTCTCTGGGGAAAACAAGCAAAAAGAGGAATGAATTTCGACAGAGAGAGAGAGAGGAGTGACAGAAGAGAGAGATGAGGGCATAAAACACAGGAAAGATGGATGAAGAAATACAGTCAAATGGACAGAAAATACATAGATAATAACACCAAAAACTCTTTCTTTCACAGATCGTGACAATATCTGACCAGAGGAGATGAAGAAGTGACGCGACAGCTGAAAACACACTTCACACCGCACATCTGTCTCGCTGTCATAATGCTCAAATATTATCAATAAATCATTCAAACATTTGCTGTGCCTCCTTTTCTGGTTACTTTCATTCTGGATGTTTTGGGTTCATCCTGAAACTGAAGACACATGAAGAACATTAGCACAGCATGAACTGAAGCCACATCAGCAAACTACTTCAGCTCACGCAGAGCCGCACATTCTGGCACATGCACTAGATCAGCATTAGATGAGTAACTGCATACAGAAAATGTGCATACACTTCACTGAATATTGCACAAATATTAAGAGTAGCATGATAGCATGCTATTTTAAACAAATCATCTGAAATGTCTAGTGAACTTCATTATGCATATGTATATAAACCCATGTACCGAAATCACACCTCTATGTAAAAAGTTTTATTACATAATCCAGAAGGAAAAACCCAATGACATTGTTTGTTTATCCTAAATAGAAGTCCTGGACAGACCAGCCAAAAATAGCCAAAAATATGCATGAAGTCAGTATCAATGCTGGCCTGGCTGTTTTACTTTCCTCTAAATATTTTATGTTCATAACCAAACCAATCTCCCCGATCTGAATAGATTCATCAAACTACTTTTCATGGAGTGCTTCTGTGCATTTTGCTATTCAAATTAATTACAGACAACAGGAGAAATGCTCTGTATTCAACAGCTGAAGTTGTGAGGTGACCTGAGAAGATACAATAATTATTATACAAATATTATAGATTTAAAAATATAAATATATAATAAAAATAACAATATTATATAATATAAAATAATATAATATTATATAATATCAGCTACCAATATTCCTGTAAATTAATTTACTGGTTTACATAAACAAGTAACAAGTGTTTTAAGACATAACCTATACAAAAATATTTTTTCTATGATGACAGCAACTGCAATATAATAAAAGACACCAACATTCAATGTATTAACATTCATGATCAGAATGAACAACTAATGACTAGAAACTGTCGACTGTTTACTTCACTGTTGACATTTCTCAAATATTAAGCTGCATAACCAAAGCTTAAAACCTAAAAGAATACCTTTTTATAAAAATATCACACCTAAAGAAAAAAAAACACACATTTATGTTAGTATATTAAACAATGTATATAATAATGCATAAATAAAATATGCATAATCCAACTTTACTTTATTTGTACTATTGTTATTTGAATTGACTTATTTTGTGGTGCGTTGTCAGTACAAATGCACCGTTTTAGTCATGGCAATAAAAGCACACTATATTGAATTGAAATGGAGAGAGAGTGAAAAGAAAGGGAGGGAGAGAGACAGAAAAAAAAAGAAAAGTGTGTGTGTGTGTGTGAGAGAGAGAGAGAGCGTGCAAGCATTCGGGAACGAGGTGAATTGCATCGTGATTTCATGTTTTAAGACATAACCTATACAAAAATATTTTTTCTATGATGACAGCAACTGCAATATAATAAAAGACACCAACATTCAATGTATTAACATTCATGATCAGAATGAACAACTAATGACTAGAAACTGTCGACTGTTTACTTCACTGTTGACATTTCTCAAATATTAAGCTGCATAACCAAAGCTTAAAACCTAAAAGAATACCTTTTTATAAAAATATCACACCTAAAGAAAAAAAAACACACATTTATGTTAGTATATTAAACAATGTATATAATAATGCATAAATAAAATATGCATAATCCAACTTTACTTTATTTGTACTATTGTTATTTGAATTGACTTATTTTGTGGTGCGTTGTCAGTACAAATGCACCGTTTTAGTCGTGGCAATAAAAGCACACTATATTGAATTGAAATGGAGAGAGAGTGAAAAGAAAGGGAGGGAGAGAGACAGAAAAAAAAGAAAAGTGTGTGTGTGTGTGTGAGAGAGAGAGAGAGAGCGTGCAAGCATTCGGGAACGAGGTGAATTGCATCGTGATTTCATCCGAGCGCAGCTGAGAGACACGCTGGAATCCAAACGGGCTTTTTCTATTTGCAAATGCTTGTTTCCGAGGCTTTTCCCCTCGCCATCGTCCTCGTGCAGCGCTTCAGTGTTTTCAGTCTCACCACATGAGTTGGATTTTAATACAGTGAAGCCTCATGGAATCAGACGCCGGACGGGTTTGGTCTCCTGCTGGATTAAAAGCATCGTTCAGTCAGATGAGCGGCGCGGACAGACACTGAGAGCTGAGGTGAGATGACCAATGACACCACTCATCTGTGCATACAACCTCTGAGCCTTCATTAATCACACCACGGGTCTATGACTAGTAGTTTGTGGTTGCCGTGTCACTGAATTAACTAAAAGTAAGAGTGCACGACAGTAGCTCTCAGCTGGTTTTGTTTCAGGACTCAGAGTTTAGATTTACATCAGGTGCTGACCAAACGTGTTTGGTTACATCAAATTGTTACATTTTGCATTTTTGCATGCATTTCCATGAAGATGCATGCATGCAAAAAAAAAAAGAAGCATATTTTTGCATGCATTTTCAAAAGTTTTAAAAATGCATAAAATATTTTTAAAATAAACATTAAAATGCATGAAAAAGTATTAAAATAGCACAGAAACAGCTGAAAAGGGCATTCATTAAAAAAATTGTAAGTATTATTTACGAGTAAAAACACGATACACACACTGAGCCAGAAATTGTTTTAACATTCACCATATTAATAAGTATCAGATGAAATTGCACCAAAATGTCAGAGTTCAATTGCTTTTGACATCAAGAACAAAAGATAACAGATGCATTTTTTTTAATGTCCTAACTAAGCTTCATTTATATGGTATGTTGTATTTTATTATTTGCATTTATGATCGTTTTTTCCCTGCTATTCGTGACCCATCAAATCAAACCTCAGACCAGCGACCCACCAGTTGTGATCCAGTGCTCTGAGAGACCGTTCCTGTGCTTTTCCTTGTGTTTTGTGGTGTGTGTGGTCATTGCTGTCTGTAGCCGCTGCGGTAGTTTGTTGCTGCTGGCTTCTTAAGTTTATTACACACATACGCAGCAGCAGCGGCCCTGGAAGCCTCTCTGAGTACTTTATGATATTACACAGCCCAGTGTTTGATTTATGGATCCTCGTGTAAACCACTGAGCCGCTGCTTCTCTGGGGAATGACCCTGTTCACCAACACATCTTGTAAGTGGTACAAAGTTGCTTCAAATAGGATCTGTGATGGGTTTGTTTTTTCTGAGGAGTATGAGACTGGGAAAACAAAGGGGAAAGACCTCCGCTAGTTTATTTCAGCGTAAGCATGTTGACAGGAGAGGTGTTTTTTCTTGTTTTCTCTTGGCAGTATCTCATCTACACACTATACAGCCAAAAGCATGTGGACTTCCGCTCTTTAATGAATGGGTTTGGCTACTCCAGTTATTAAAATATAATCGTACACCATTGCTACAACATCCAGTGAAATTCTAGACAGTTATTTGCTTCCAACTTCATTGCAGTAGTTCTTTTTTATTTGAGATTCTGACTCTGGTGGGGATGAGCTTGACTGGCATGCATAAACCCAGACCTGAAGACTCACTGAATCCAACTGATGAACTGGAAAAGCGATCCCCAGATCTCACTGATGCTCTTGAGTTTTGTTGAACGTTTAATGGGTTAGTTCACCCAAAAATGAAAATTAGCCTATGATTTACTCACCCTCAAGGCATCCTAGGTGTATGTGACTTTCTTCTTCCAGACGAATCCAGTCAGAGTTATGTAAAAATTAGTCTTTGATCTTCCAAGCTGTTTAATGGCAGTCAGCGGGTGTTGCAGTTCATCAGTCCAAAATAATTGAAATGAAGCACATCCATCCATAATAAAAAGTGCCTCACACGGCTCCGGGGGGTGGACAAAGGCCTCCTGTAGCGAATCCATGCGTTTTTGTAAGAAAAATAACCATATTTAAAAAGTAATATTCAATTTAATCTAGCTTGTGCTCACTGTTGAAAATGGAAGCAGCTCCGGGAGGATGACGTAGGACGTCGGTGTTGTGCATGCGCCGCTCAGAAGTGACGCACGCGGAAGCACAGGGGAGAAATCAAAACAAAACAACGGTCACTAATTAGAAGTACAAAATGAGGATTTGTAAAGAAGAATGTCAGAGGATTTCGATATAAGTCAACAGGAGACTGGTTTTCCTTTGCTAAAGTAAGGAAACTTTGCTTCCTTTGCTCCTGTTAACAAACGTTGGTTTTCACGAGACTCACAAGCACATGTGCAATGCTGACCTCATACGTCATGCTCCTGGAGCTGCTTCTGTGTACAACTGCTGGCGCAAGCTAGATTAAAGTGATTATTACATTTTGAATATGGATATTTTTCTTACAAAAATGCATCGATTTGCTACAGGAGGCCTTTGTTCACCCCCCGGAGCCATGTGAGGCACTTTTTATTATAGATGGATGCGCTTTATTTCACTTCTTTTGGACTGATGAACTGCAACACCCGCTGACTGCCATTAAACAGCTTGGAAGATCAAAGAC